>NC_141941.1:12545853-12845853 GCF_057802395.1 Ceratotherium simum simum
TGATATCTCCTGGTTTTAACTTGCATTTCTCTGATGATTAGTGATGTTAAACACCTTTTCATTATCCCTGTTGGCCAATTGTATGTCGTCTTGGGAAAATGTATATTCAATCCTTTACCCATTTTTTTTTTTTACTTGAGTAATTTCTCTTATTGCTATTCAGCTGTTAGTGTTCCTTATATATTTTGGATATTAACTTCTTATCAGACATAAAATTTGCCTATATTTTCCCATTCTGTAGGTTATCTCTTCAATCTATTGATTGTTTCCTTTGGTGGGCACTGTTTGATGCAATCCCATTTGTCTATTTTCACTTTGTTGCTCATGCTATTGTGGCCATCCCCAAAAAACCATTACCCAGTCTTAAGTCAAGAAGCATTTTGAGTATGTTTTCTTCCATTACTTTTATAGTTTCAAGTTTTATTTTAAGTCTTAAATCCATTTTGAGTGGATTTTATGTATGGTGTGAGATAGGATCCAATTTCATTGATTTGCATGTGAATATCCAGTTTTCCCCAACACCATTTATTGAAGAGACTATCCTTTCTGGTTGTGTGTTCTTGGCACATTTGTTGAAAATCAGTTGACTGTAAAAGTGTGAACTTATTCTGGTCTCTCATGCTGTTCCACTGGCTTATGTGTGTGGATTTATTGCATAATATTTTGATCAGAGTAGCTTCAAGGTACATTTTGAAATCAGAAAGTGTGATATTTCCAGCTTTGTTTTCCTTACTGTGGATTTCTTTGTCTATTTGAGATGTTTTGAGGTTCCATATTAATTTTAGAACTTTTTACTTTTTCTGTGAAATTGGTGCTGGAATTTTTATAGGGAATGCATTGAATCTGTAGATTGCTTTGGATAGTATGGACATTTTTTCTTTTTTTTTTTAATTACGGTAACATTGGTTTATAACATTATATAAATTTCACATGTACATCATTATATTTCTTTTCTGTATAGATTACATTATGTTCACCACCCAAAGACTAATTATAGTCCTTCACTACACACATGTGCCTAATCATCCCTTTCATCCTCTCCCCTCCCCCCTGCCTCTGGTAGTCACCAATCCAATTTCTGTCTCTGTATGATTGTTTGTTGTTTTATCTTCTACTTATGAGTGAGATCATATGGTATTCAACTTTCTCCCTCTGACTTATTTCACTTAGTATAATGCCCTCAAGGTCTTTCCATATTGTCGCAAATGGCTAGATTACATTGTTTCTTATGCCTGAGTAGTATTCCATTGTGTATATATACCACATCTTCTTTATCCATTCATCCCTTGATGGGCATGTAGGTTGCTACCACGTCTTGGCTATGGTGAATAATCTTACAATGAATGTAGAGGCGCACGTATCTTTACACATTGGGGTTTTCTTGTACTTTGGATAAATATCCAGCAGTGGAATAGCTGGATCATGTGCTAGTTCTATTCTTAATTCTTTGAGGAATCGCCATACTGTTTTCCACAGTGGCTGTACCAGTTTGCACTCTCACCAGCAGAGTAGGAGAGTTCCCCTCTCTCCACATCCTCTCCAACACTTGTTTCCTGTCTTGTTAATTATAGCCATTCTGATGGGAGTGAGGTCATATCTCATTGTAGTTTTGATTTGCATTTCCCTGATAGCTAATGATGTTGAACATCTTTTCACGTGCCAGTTGACCATCTCTATATCTTCTTTGGAGAAAGGTCTGTTCAGGTCTTTTGCCCATTTTTGAATTGGCTTGTTAGTTTTATTGTTATCGAGATGTATGTGTTCTTTCTATGTTTTGCGTAGTAACCCTTATCAGACATATGGTTGGCAAATATCTTCTCCCAATTTTTAGGTTGTCTTTTCATTTGTTCGTGGTTTCCTTTGCTGTACAGCACCTTTTTAGTTTGATGTACAGCACCTTTTTAGTTTGATGTAGTCCCATTTGTTTATTTTTTCTATCATTTCCCTTTTGCAGTCAGAAACAGTGCTTGAAAATGTGTTGCTAAGACTGGTGTCGAAGAGTGTACTATACTTTCTTCTACAAGTTTCAGGGTTTCAGGTCTTACATTAAAGTATTTAATCCATTTTGCATTAATTTTTGAGTATAGTGTAAGGTAATGGTCTACTTTCGTTTTGTTGCATGTGGCTGACCAGTTTTCCCAATGCCAATTATGGAAGAGACTTTCCTTTCTCCATTGTATGTTCTTGGCTCCCTTGTCAAAACTTAGCTGTTCATAGTTGCGTGAGTTTATTTCTGAACTCTTGATTCTGTTCCATTGATCTGTGTGCCTGTTTTTGCGCCGGTACCATGCTGTTTTGCTTACTGTGGATTTGTAGTATATTTTAAAATCGGAAAGTGTGATACCTCCAGCTTTGTTCTTTTTGTCTCAGGATTCCTTTGACTATTTGGGGTCTTTTCTTGTTCCATATACACCTTAGTATTCTTTGTTCTATTTCTGTGAAGAATGTTGGTGGAATTTTGATAGATATTGGCTTGAATCTATAGATTGCTTTAGGAAGTTTGGACATTTTAACTATGTTAGTTCTTCCAATCCAAGAGCTCAGAATATCTTTTCATTTCTTTGTGTCTTCTTCAATTTCTTTCAACAATGTTTTATAGTTTTCAAGGTACAGATCTTTCACCTCTTTGGTTAAGTTTATTCCTAGATATTTTATTATTTTTATTGTAATTGAAATTGGGATTGTATTCTTAATTCCTCTTTCTGCTATGTTGTTGTCAGTCCATAGACAACAGCTGATTTCTGTATGTTGATTTTGTAACCTGCAACTTGACCATATTCGTTTATTGTTTTTAGAAGTTTTTTTGTGGATTCTTTAGGGTTCTTTATGTATAAAATCACGTCATCTGCACATAGTGACAGTTTCACATCTTCCTTTCCAATTTGGATCCCTTTTATTTCTTTTTCTTGCCTGATTGCTCTGGCTAAGACTTCTAATACTATAGAAATAGGAATTAAATAGGAGTGGAAAAAGTGGGCATCCATATCTATTTCCTGTTCTTCGAGAGACAGCTTTCAGTTTTTCACCATTGAGAATGATATTAGCTGTCAGTTTATCATATATAGCCTTTTTATGTTGAGGTACTTTCCATCAATACCCATTTTATTCAGAGATTTATCATAAGTGGATGCTGTATCTTGTCAAGTGCTTTCTCTGCATCTATTGAGATGATCGTGTGATTTTTATTCTTCATTTTCTCAATGTGATCTATCACGTTGATTGATTTGCAGATGTTGAACCACTCCTGCATTCCTGGAATAAATCCCATTTGATCAGGGTGTATGATGTTTTTAATGTATTGTTGTATTCCATTTGCTAGTATTTAGTTGAGGATTTTTGCATCGATGTTCATCAGTGATATTGGCCTCTAATTTTCATTTTTTGTGTTGTTGTTGTCTGGTTTTGGTATCAGGGTAATGTTGGCTTCACAGAGAGTTAGGAAGCTTCTCCTCCTCTTCAGTTTTTTGGAAGAGTTTGAGAAGGATAGGTATTAAGTCTTCTTTGAATGTTTGGTAGAATTCACAAGGGAAGCCATCTGGTACTGGACTTTTATTTTGGGGGAGCTTTTTGATTACTGTTTCGATCTCCTTACTGGTAATTGGCCTATTCAAATTTGCTATTTCTTCTTGATTCAGTTTTAGAAGATTGTATGATTCTAAGTATTTATCCATCTCTTCTAGATTATCCAGTTTATTGGCATTTATCTTTTTGAAGTATTCTCTTATAATCTTTTTTATTTCTGAGGTGTCCTTTGTAATTTCTCCTCTTTCATTTCTGATTTTATTTATTGAGGCTTCTGTCTTTTTTTTCTCGTGAGTCTAGCTAAAGTTTTATCAATTTGTTTATCTTATCGATGAATCAACTCTTTATTTCATTGATTTTTTTCTACTGGTTTTGTTTTTAGCCTCTATTTCATTTATTTCTGCTCTGATTTTTATTATTTCCCTCCTTCTGCTGATTTTCAGCTTTGTGTGTTCTTCTTTTCCCAGTCCCTAAGCTGCACCATTAGATTGTTTATTTGAGATTTTCCTTCTTTGTTGCTGTAGGACTGTATTGCTATATACTTCCCTCTTAGAACCACTTTTGCTGTATCCCACCATTTCTGGCATGTTGAATTTTCATTTTCCTCCAGGTATTTTTTGATTTCTCCTTTGATTTCTTCGTTGACCCTATTGTAGTTCAGTAGCGTTTTGTTTAATCTCCACATATTTGTGGCTTTTCTGATTTTCTTCCTGTAGCTGGTTTTTAGTTTCATATTCTTGTGGTCAGAAAAGATGTTTGGTATTATTTCAATCATCTTAAATTTATTGAGACTAGTTTTCTGGCATAATATGTGATCTATCCTGAAGAATGTTTCAGGTGCTTTTGAAAAAAATGTGTCTTCTTTGGGTTTTGGATGGAATGTTCTGTACGTATCCCCTAAGTCCATCTAGTCTAGTGTGTCATTTAAGGCCAATGTTTCCTTATTGATCTTCAGTTGGGATGATCTACCCATTGATGTAAGTGGAGTGTTCAAGTGCCCAGTATTATTGTGTTACTGTCTATTTCTCCTTTTACGTCTGTTAATAATTGCTTTATATATTTAGGTGCTTCTGTGTTGGGTGCACATATATTTACAAGTGTTATATCCTCTTGTTGGATTGTTTCCTTGATCGTTATGTAGTGCCTTTCTTTGTCTCTTATTACACTTTTTGGTTTAAAGTCTATTTTCTGTGATACAAGTATTGCTACCACAGCTTTCTTTTCATTGCCATTTGCACGGGGTGCCTTTTTCCATCCCTTCACTTTCAATTTGTGAGTGTCTTTAGGTAGAAATTGTGTCTCATGTATGCAGCAAAGATATGAGTCTTGTTTTTTTAATCCAATCAGCCACCCTATGGCTTTTAATTGGGGCATTTCATCCATTGACATTTAAAGTAGCTATTGATAAGTATGTATTTACTGCTATTTTTTACTTTTTTCTGGATGTTTTCATAGTTCTTCTCTGTTCCTTTCTTCTTCTCTTGCTCTCTTCCCTTGTGGTTTGATGGCTTTCTTTAGTATTATGTTTGAGTTCCTCTCTCTTAGGTTTTTGTGCATTTATGATGTCTCTGGTTTGTGATTATGCTGAGGTTCATATATAATGACTTACATATATAGCAATGTATATTAAGTTGATGGTCTCTTTAGTTTGATGTCTTTTTTAAAGCTCTACTGTTTTCCTCCACTCCTCCTATATTTTATGCTTTTGATATCATATCTAAGCTCTTTTCTGTGCATTTGTATCTGTTACCCTCTTATCATGGAAGTAGATAATTGTTTCCCATTTGTGGTCTGCTCTTTCCCCTTAAATAAGTCTCTTCAGCATTTCTTATAGGGCTGGTTTCTTGGTGATAAACTCCTTTAATTTTTGCTTGTTTGGGAAACTCTTTATCTCTCCTTCCATTCTGAAAAATAACTGTGCTCAGTAGAGTATTCTTGGCTGTAGGTTTTTTTCCTTTTAGAACTTTAAAGATATTGTGCCAATCTCTTCTAGCCTGTAAGGTTTCTGCTGAGAAGTCAGCTGATAGCCTTATGGGGTGTCATTTGTATGTAACTTGTTGCCTTTCTCTTGCAGCTTGTAAGATTCTCTTTGTATTTTTAATTCTGCACATTTAAATTATGACATGTCTTGTTGTGGGCCTCTTTGGGTTTATCTTGTTTGGTGCTCTCTGTGTTTCCTGTACCTGGATGCCGTTTTTCTTTCCTTAAGTTAGGAAAATTTTCAGCTATTATTTCCTCAAATGGCTTTTCTGACCCTTTGTCCCTCTCTTCTCCTTCTGTGACACCTATAACATTGATGTTAGTGTGCTTGATGTTGTCCCAGAGGTCCCTGAGACTGTCCTCAGTCTTTTAAATTTTTTCTGCTGTCTGTTCATCTTGGGTGATTTCTTCTAGTTTTTCATCCACGTCACTGATGTGTTTTTCTGTATTCTCTACTCTGCTTTTGAGTCCCTCTATTGAATTTTTCATTTGCAGTATTGTATTCTTCATTTCTGATTGGTTCTTTTCTATATTTTCCTTTTCTTTGTTAACATTCTCACTAAGTTCATCCATTCTTCTCCCAAGAATAGTGAGCATCTTTTGAACTCTTTGTTAGGTAGATTGCTCATTTCTGTTTCATTTAGTTCTTTTTCTGGGGTTTTGTCCTGTTTCCTTTCTTCAAATCTCTTCCTTTGCCTCCTCACTTTGCCTCTTTCTCTGTGCTTGTATATATGTGTTAGGTAGGTCAGCTACATCTCCTGATCTTGGACAGATGACTTTATGTAAGAGATGCCTTATGAGGCCCAGCAATGTGCTTCCCTCTTATCACCAGTTGCAAATGTTCCAGGAGTGAAACCCATGTGAGCTATGTGTGTTTTTCTATTATGCGAGGGTTGTTCTTGCTGTAGACATCCAGGGAGGCTGGTTTGTCCCCCTGGCTGACTTGTTATACTGCTCAACAGTGTGTGGCTGTTCTGGATGCTTCAGTCTCTGTATTGGGCATGGGGAGCCCCAGCACAGTTGGCTGAAACATCTAATAGCATATTCCTGTTGCAGTTTTCCTATTGAGTGAGTAGGTCCCCAGTGAAGCTGGTTGTGTGGCTCGGGAGCTTACAATTGCTGGAGCCTTTGGCCTATAATGCTCTTCTCAGCTCTATCATGATTGCAGCTGGCTGAGGCTGGACCCAGGTGGGGCAACACCCAATTTTTTCAGGCTTTGGAAGATGGGGCTTATCCCTTATGTGGCTGTTTGTGAAGTACACGTCTTCTGCAGCTGACAAACCCCACCACCCACAGGACCACAAACACTACCAACATAGTTGTGCCCTGTGCATGTGCCCCAACCCCCTGAAGCAGACAGTTGCCCCACAGCAAAGGCCACACACGCTCCACCAATGCCCCACACACTCTACCTGCTCCTTACACATGTCCTGCTAAAAAAGAAGTGGACCCACTCATCAGACTGCAGCAAATCCAGGCACCTAGCCTATGCAAGACCACAAGTTCCTTGAGGGCTTTTTGTTGGGTGGGACCAGTATCTAGGGTGGGCTGCCTACCGTGGCTAAGCAGGTATAATGATTTAATTGGTGCTCTAGTGGGTAGGGCAGACCCCTGCACTAACAAGAACTCCAATGGCATCTGCCAGTATCTGTGTCAGCATGCCTGCACTAGGTCACAACAATGGCTGCCACCAATGTCTTAGTTCCTGGAGAGGTCTCACCTCCCACGGAAATACACCCACAACCTATCAGGTGATTATCTTTTCACTAAGGGACTGTGTACCTTTCTTTCTGGTGAATTTACGTTGCTTTCTGAAATGGGTGCATTTGTGCTTGGGCCCCTTAAGAACTGGCTTTTTTTTCTTATATCTGACAGTCTTTCCGGGGTGTTCCCCATTGTTGTTAGCAGCAGCAAGGCCAGACATTATGACACTCATCTTGGCTGTGCTGGTCTAAAAAGTGTTTATAGCTACAATGCTCTCCTGGTCAGGTCCCCCACTCCTCCAAGGAAGGCTGCATATCTTTGGATTGCTCCCAGGTGGCTGCGAAGGACTGCATCTTGTGAAGGTGGCTTTTTTTCTCTCCAGAAGTGAATTTGGTCTCTCACATCTCAGTGAAGACTGTCACATGTTGCAGGGGTTCCTCTTATCCGGTTTTCAGTTCTCTCTCAGGGGTAATTGTTCCGAGTGATTGTAAGTCTGCTATGTCCATGGGAAGAGGCGAGTTCAGAGTCCACCTACGCCACCATCTTGACACCAATTTCCAGTATGGACATTTTAACAATATTAATTCTTCTAATCCACAAACACAGGCTAACTTTCCATTTATTTGAGGCTTCAATTTCTTTCATCAATGTCTTACAGTTTTCAATGTACAGATCTTTTACTTCCTTGGTTAAATGTATTCTTAAGTATTATATGGTTTTTGATGCTGTTGTACAGCTTTCTTTATTCTCGTATTGTATTCTTCATTTCTTTTTCAGACAATTCATTATTAATGTATAAAAATGCAATGGATTTTTGTATATTGATTTGTATCTTGCAACTCTAATGAATTTTTTAATTAGTTCTAATTTTTTCGAGGAGTCCATAAGGTTTTCTACATGTAAAGTCATGTCACCTACAGACATAAACAATTTTATTTCTTCCTTTCTGGTTTGGATGCCTATTTCTTTGTGTTGCCTAATTACTTTAGCTAGGAATTCCAGTACTATGCTGAAGAAGAATGGGGACAGTGGGACCTTTGCTTTCTTTATAATCTGACAAGAAAAGCTTTTAACCCTTTTACCATTCAGTATTATAGTTGCTATGGTCTTATAATAAACAGATGTCTTTTATTTCACTTTCTAGCCTAACTGCTCTGACTAGGAATTCCAGTGCTATGTTAAATAGAAGTGGGCATTCTTGTCTTGTTTCTGATCATAACGGAAAAGCTTTCAGCTTTTCACCATCAAGTATAATGCTTGCTATCGGCTTGACATATGTTTTTTTATATGTTGAGGTAAATTCCTTCTATATTTAATTTGTTGAGAGTCTTTGTCATGAAAGAATGTTGTAATGTTTCAACTGGTTTTCACGCATCTACTTATATGATCGTATAATGTTTATTCGTCATTATGTAGTGATTGATTTGTGTATGTTGAAATATCCTCACCTTTCAGGGATATATTCCACTTTATCATGGTGGGTGATCCCTTTAATGTGCTGCTGAAATGGTCTGCTAGTATTTTATTGAGAATTTATGCATCTGTGTTCATCATTGATATTAGTCTGTAATTTTCTCTCCGATACTGTCCTTGTGTGACTGTTTTATCAAGGTAATATTTGTCTCATAAAGTCAGTTTGGAATTGTTCTCTCCTCTTCAATTTTTTGGAAGAGTTTGAGAAAGACTGGCATTAATTCTTCTGTTAATGTTTGGTAGAATTCGCCAGTGCAACCATCTGGTCCTGGACTTCTGTTTGTTGGGCGGCTTTTATTAACTGATTCAATCTCCTTACTCATTACTGGTCTGGTCAGATTATCTATTTCCTCATGATTCAGTCTTGTTAGTTGTATATTTCTATGAATTTATCCACTTGTTACAGGTTATCCAATTAGTTGGTGTATTATTGTCCATAGAAGTTTCTTATAATCATTTGTATTTCTGTGGTCTCAGATGTAATGCGTACACTTTCATTAATAATTGTAAATATTTGAGTATGCTGTCTTTTTTCTTAGTCTAGTTAAAGTTTTGTCAAATTTATTTCTTTTCAATAAAGTAGTTCTTAGCTTCATTCCTCTTTTCTATTATTTTTTCTAGTCATTATTTCATTCATTTCTGCTCTAACCTTTATTATATCCTTCCCTCTGTTGAGTTTGGGCTTATTTTGGTCTTTTTTTCCTACTTCCTTGATGTGTAAAGTTAGATTGTTTATTTGAATTCTTTCTTTTTTCTTAGTGTAGGCAGCTATTTTTATAATTGTGCTCTAAGAACAGCTTATGCTGCATCTCATAAATTTTGGTGTATCGTGTTCTCCTTTTCGTTTATCTCAAGATACTCTTTGATTGCCCTTTTGATTTCTTATTTGACTCATGGTTGTCTAGGAGTGTGTTCTTTAATTTCCACATATATGTGAATTTTCCAATTTTATTCCCATGATTTATTTCTAGTTTCATATCATTGTGGGTGAAAAGGCTGCTTGATATGATTTCTTCTTGAATTTATAAAAATTTGTTTTGTGGCATAATGTATAGTCTATACTGCAAAATTTTCTGTGTGCACTTGAGAAGAGTTTGTATTCTGCTACTATTTGATTAAATATTCTGTATATGTCCATTAGGTCCATTTTATCTGTAGTGTTGTTCAAATTCACTTTTTATCGATTTTCTTTCAGGATAACCTATTTATCATTAAAAGTGGGAGTATTGAAGTCCCTACTTCAGTTATTGCATTCCTGTCTATTTCTTCCTCCAGATCTGTTAACATTTGCTTTACCAATTTAGTGGCACTGATGATGGGCGTATATATATATTTATAACTCTTATATTGTCATGATGAATCCCTTTTTCATTATGTAATTACCTTCCTTGACTCTTTTAACGGTTTTTATGTGAATCTATTTTATTTGATATCTGACATAAGAATAGTCACCACTGCTCTTTTTTTGGTTACCATTTGCACGGAATATCTTTTTTGAATTGTTTGCTGTCAGACTATGTATGTCCTTAAAGGTAAAATAAGTCTTTTATCCACAGCATATGATTCGATCTTTTGTTACATATGTACATTCTGCCATGCTATGTCTTTTGATTGGGAATTTAATCCATGTTCATTTAAAGTAATTATTGATAGGTAAGGACTTTCTGTTACCAAAATGGTGATTATCTTCTGACTGTTTTGTACTTTTTTTGTTTCTTTCTTCCTCTCTTTGTCTTGTTTTGTCGTTTGATTATTTATTTATTTATTTTTTGTAGTGGCATGCTATGATTCATTTCTTTTTATCTTTTGTGTCTCTTCTATAGAGTCCTATTTTGAATCACCATGAGGATTACATAAAACGTCCTATAGTTATAACCGTCCACTTTAAGCTGATAACAAGTGACCTTCAATCACACACAAAAACTCTCTACAGGGAGAGAAGTCAAGATGGCAGCATAAGCAGACTCTGAACTCACCTCCTCCCGCGGACACAGCCAACTTACAACTACTCATGGAAAAATTACCCCTGAAGGATAACTGAAAACTGGATAAGAGGAACTCCTGGAACAAAGGACAATCTCAATTGAGGTGGAGGAGGCAGAAACTTGCTTCTGGAGAAGAAAAATGCCACCTTCACAAGCCCTCAGCTTCATGGCTGCCCGGGAGCAGCCCACAGTTATGCAGCCCTCCCTGGAGGAGCCGGGCCCTGAGCCGGGGAACGTTCCCAGTGTGGGCATTTTGTGGACCCAGCACAATCGAAGTGAGTGGCATAATATCTGTCTTTGCCTGCTACTAAAACATTGGGGAGTACCCCCAGAAAAGCTGGTTCACAAAGAAATTAAAATGGGCTCTTAAAGGACCCACACACAAACTCACCTATTTCAGAAAGCAACGGTAAAATCACCAGAAAGAAATTTGAACAGTACTTGGGTGAAAAGAGACTCACCTGATAGGCCATGAGTGCATCTCGGTGAGAGGCGAGACCTCTCCAGGGACTGGGACATTGACAGCGGCCATTGTTGTGCCTGGTGTGGGCGTGCTGACACAGACGCCATTGGAGGTCTCCCTGGGACCTGCTAGCCCAGGTCTGCCCCACCCACTAGAACACCGATTTAATCAAGCTCAGCCACAGCAGGCAGCCCACCCTAGAGATGGCCCCACCCAACAACAAGCCCTCAGGCAACTTGTGGGCCTGCAAAGATTGGTGACTGGATTTTCTGCAGTCTGGCAACTGAGCCCACTTCTGTGGGGCAGGGCATGCACAAGGAGCAGGTGGAGAATGTGGGGCGGTGGTGGAGAGTGTGGGGCTCCTGCCATGGAGAGATTGGGTCCACTTGAGGAAGTCAGGGTGAGCACACGGGGCAGGACTGTGTTGACTGTGTGTGTGGACCTGTGGGTGGCAGGGCTTGTCAGCTGAAGAAGACTTGTGTTTCTCAAAGACATAGGGGGTTTGTCCCCACCTTACAAAGCCTGAAACAATTGGGTGTTCCTATGCCTGAGGCTAGCCCCTCCCAGCTGTAATCCTCAGAGAGCTGACAAGAGACATAAAGGCTGGAGGCTTACAGCAATTGTAAGTCCCTGAGACTAACAACCTGCCCCACTGGGGGCCTACTCACTTAAAAGATATACTACAACACAAATGTGGTATTAGAACTTGCAGCCAACTGTGCTGGGGCTCACCACACCTGATAAAGACACTGAAGGGCCCACAACTACAAACAGCTGAGCATTACCACAGCTGATCAGGAGTGTAACTCGACCTCCCTGATGCCTACAGGGAGAAAAAACAGGGCACAACAGAAGGACACGTGTAGCCAACATTGGGGTCAGCCCTGGAACATTGAGAACTGAGAGAAGCACACTGCAGGCCTCCTAAGCCATCACATATATAAGGTCACCTATCCAAGAGCAGGTGACATAGCTGACCTAGCTAATGCATAGACACAAGCACAGGGAAAGAGGCAAAATGAGGAGGCAAAGGAATACATTCCAAGCAAGGGAACAGGATAAAACCCCAGAAAAGAAACTAAGTGAAACAGAAATGAGCAAGCTACCCAAACGAGAGTCCAAACAAAGAGTGTTAAGGATGCTCACTGATGTGGGGAGAAGAATAGATGAACTCAGTGAGAAGGTCAACAAAGAAATGGAAGATATAAAAAAGAAAAAATCAGAAATGAAGAATACGATACTGGAAATGAAAAATTCACCAGAGGGACTCAAAAGCAGAGTAGAGGATACAGAAGAACGGATCTGTGAGCTGGACAAAAGACTAGAAGAAATTACCCAAGCTGAAAAGGTAAAAAAAAAAGAATTAAAAAGAGTGAGGACAGTCTAAGGGACCTCTGGGACAACATCAAGCGCACTAACATCTGTGTTATAGGTGTCCTGGAAGGAGAAGAGTGAGACAAAGGGGCAGAGAATCTATATCAAGAAATAATAGATGAAAACTTCCCTAACCTAAGGAAGGAAACAGACATCCAGGTACAGGAAGCACAGAGATCCCAAAACAAGATAAACCCAAAGAGGCCCACACCAGGACACATCATAATCAAAATGTCCAGAATTAAAGATAAAGAGAGAATCCTAAAAGCTGCAAGAGAAAGACAAGTTACATACAAAGGAAACCCCATAATGCTATCAGCTGACTTCTCAGCAGAAACCTTATAGGCTAGAAGAGAGTGGCACAATATATTTAAAGTGCTAAAGGAAAAAAACTAACAGCCAAGATACTCTACCCAGCAAGGTTATCATTCAAAATGGAAGGAGAGATCAAAAATTTCCCAGACAAGCAAAAATTAAAGGAGTTTGTCACCAAGAAACCAGTGTTACAAGAAATGTTAAAGGGACTGGTTTAAGGGGAAAAGAGAAGACCACAAATAGGAAAAATTATCTATTTCCATGATAAGAGGGTAATGGATGCAAATGCACAAAAAAGAGGTTAGATATGATATCCAAAACATAAAATGAGGGAGGAGGGGAGTTAAAGAGTAGAGCTTTCAGACAGAGGACAAACTAAAGAGAACATCAATTCAGTATAGAAGAAGAAAGGAACAGAGAAGGACTACTAAAACACTGAGGAAAAAAACAGGTAAAAATGGCAGTAAGTACATACTTATCAATAGGTACTTTAAATGTCAGTGGACTAAATGCTCCCATTAAAAGGCATAGGGTGGCTGATTGGATCAAAAAACAAGACCCGAATATATGCTGCATACGAGAGACACACTTCAGACCTAAAGACACTCACCAACTGAAAGTGAAGGGATGGAAAAAGATATTCCATGCAAATGGCTATGAAAAGAAAGCTGGGGTAGCAATACTCATATCAGACAAAATAGACTTTAAAACAAAAACTGTAAAAAGAGAAAAGAAGAGCATTACATAATGATCAAGGGAACAATCCAACAAGAGGATAATACACTTGTAAATATCTATGCACCCAATGTAGGTGCACCTAAATATGTAAAGCAATTATTAACAGACACAAAAAGAGAAATAGGCAGTAAGACAACAATAGTAGGGGACTTTAACACTCCACTTAAACCACCGGATAGATCATCCAAACGGAATATCTCTAAGGAAACATTGGCCTTAAATGACACACTTGAACAGATGGACCTAGTAGATATATACAGAGCATTGCATCCAAAAACTGAAGAATACACGTTCTTTTCAAATGCACATGGAACATTCTCCAGGACTGATCCCATATTAGGCCACAAAACAAGTCTCCATAAATTTAAGAAGATTGAAATAATACCAAGCATTGACCACAATGGTATGAAACTGGAAATCAACTATAGGAAGAAAATCAGAAAAGGCACAAATATGTGGAGATTAAACAAAATGCTACTGAACAATGACTTGGTCAATGAAGAAATCAAAGAAGAAATCAAAAAATACCTGGAGACAAATGAAAATGAAAATACGACATGCCAGAATTTATGGGCTGTAGCAAAAGCGGTTCTAAGACGGAAGTTTATAGCAATACAGGACTATCTCAACAAACAAGAAAAATCTGAAGTAAACAATCTAAGAATGCACCTAAAGGAACTGGAAAAAGAAGAACAAACACAGGCCAAAATCAGTAGAAGAAGGGAAATAATAAAAATCAGAGCAGAAATAAATGAAATAGAAACCAAACCAAACAATAGAAAAAATTAATAAAACCAAGAGCTAGTTCTTTGAAAAGATCAACAAAATTGACAAACCTTTAGTTAGACTCACCAAGAAAAAAAGAGAGAAGGCTCAAATAAGTAAAATCAGAAAGGAAAGAGGAGAAATTACAACAGACACCTCAGAAATACAAAAGATTATAAGAGAATACCATGAAAAGATATATGCCAACCAATTCGACAATCTGGAAGAAATGGATAAATTCTTAGAATCATACAACCTTCCAAAACAGGATCAAGAAGAAGTAGAGAATTTGAATAGACCAATCACCAGTAAGGAGATCGAAACAGTAATCAAAAACCTCCCCAAAAATAAAAGTCCAGGACCAGACGGCTTTCCTGGTGAATTCTACCAAACATTCAAAGAAGACTTAATACCTATCCTTCTCAAATTCTTCCAAAAAATTGAGGAGGGGGCGAAGCTCCCTAACTCAATGTACAAAGCTGATATTACCCTGATACCAAAACCAGACAAGGACAACACAAAAAAAGAAAATTACAGGCCAATATCACTGATGAACATCGATGCAAAAATCCTCAACAAAATACTAGCAAATGGCATACAACAATACATTAAAAAGATTATACACCATGATCAAGTGGGATTTATTCCTGGTATGCAGGGATGGTTCAACATTTGCAAATCAATCAACGTAATACAACACATTAATAAAATGAAGAATAAAAAATCACATGATCATCTCTCAATAGATGCAGAGAAAGCATTTGGCAAGATACAGCATCCATTTATGATAAAAACTCTGAATAAAATGGGGATAGAAGGAAAGTACCTCAACATAATAAAGACCATATATGACAAACTCAACCCTAATATCATCCTCAATGGTGAAAAACTGAGCTATCCCTCTAAGAACAGGAACCAGACAAGGATGCCCACTCTCACCACTCCTATTTAACATAGTACTGGAAGTCCTAGCCAGAGCAATCAGGCAAGAGAAAGAAATAGAAGGGATCCAAATTGGAAAGAAAGAAGTGAAACTGTCACTATTTGCAGATGACATGATTTTATATATAGAAAACCCTAAAGAATCCACCAGAGAACTTGTAGAAGTAGTAAACAAATACGGTAATGTTGCAGGATACAAAATCAACATATAAAAATCAGTTGCATTTCTATACACTAAAAACGAAGTATCAGAAAGAGAAATTAAGAATACAATCCCATTTACAATTGCAACAAAAAGAATAAAATACCTAGGAATAAACTTAACCAAAGAGGTGAAAGATCTGTACACCGAAAACTGTAAAATATTGCTGAAAGAAATTGAAGAGGACACAGAGAAATGGAAAGATATTCCATGCACTTGGATCGGAAGAATTAACATAGTAAAGATGCCCATACTTCGATTCCATACTTCCTAAAGCAATCTATAGATTCAATGCAATCCCTATCAAAGTTCCAACAACATTTTTCACAGAAATAGAACAAAGAATCCTAAAATTTATATGGAACAACAAAAGACACCGAATAGCTAAAGGAATCCTGAGAAAAAAGAACAAAGCTGGAGGAATAACAATCCCTGATTTTAAAATATACTACAAAGCTATAGTAACCAAAACAGCATGGTACTGGCACAAAAACAGACACAGAAATCAATGGAAAAGAATTGAAAGCCCAGAAATAAACCCACATATCTATGGACAGCTAATCTTTGATAAAGGAGTCAAGAACATACAATGGAGGAAAGAAAATCTCTTCAACAAATGGTGTTGGGAAAACTGGATAGCCCCACGCAAAAAAATGATAGTAGACCCTTACCCTACACCATACACAAAAATTAACTCCAAATGGACTAAAGACTTGAATGTAAGACCTGAAACTATGAAACATCTAGAAGAAAATATAGGCAGTACGCTCTTCGACACCAGTCTTAGCAACATATTTTCAAGCACCATGTCTGACCGGGCAAGAGAAACAATAGAAAAAATAAACAAATGGGACTAATCAAACTAAAAAGCTCCTGCACAGCAAAGGAAACCATCAACAAAACTAAAAGACAACCCAACAATTGGGAGAAGATATTTGCAAACCATACATCTGATAAGGGCTTAATCTCCAAAATATATAAAGAACTCATGCATCTTGCATGCATCATGCAAAAAAACTAACAACCCAGTTAAAAAATAGGCAAAAGACCTGAACAGACATTTCTCCAAAGAAGATATACAGATGGCCAACAGACACATGAAAAGATGTTCAAAATCATTAACTATCAAGGAAATGCGAATCAAAACTACAATGAAATATCACCTCACACCCATCAGAATGGCTATAATTAAGAAGACAGGAAACAACATGTATTGGAGAGGATGTGGAGAGAAAGGAACTCTCATACACTGCTGGTGTGAGTGCAAACTGGTGCAGTCACAATGGAAAACAGTGTGGAGATTCCTCAAAAAATCAACGATAGAACTACCATATGATCCAGATATTCCACTGCTGGGTATTTATCCAAAGAACTTGAAAACACCAGTGTGTAAAGATACATGCACCCCTGTGCTCATTGCAGCGTTATTCACAACAGCCAAGAGTTGGAAGGAACCTAAGTGCCCATCAAGGGACGAATGGATAAAGAAGCTGTGGTATATATACACAATGGAATACTACTCAGCCATTAGAAACGATGAAATCCAGCCATTTGTCACAACATGGATGGACATTGAGGGTATTATGCACAGTGAAATAAATCAGAGGGAGAAGATCAAATACCGTATGATTTCCTTCATTAAGTAGTAGATGATAACAGCAATAAACAAACACATAGAGACAGAGATTAGATTGGTAGTTACCAGAGGGGAAGGGGGGAGGGAGGAGGGTGAGAGGGATAATTCGGCACATGTGTGTGGTGATGGGTTGTAATTAATATTTGGGTGGTGAACATGATGCAATCTATGCAGAAATAGACCTCTAATGATGTACACCCGAAATTTATACAATGTTATAAACCAATGTTACTGCAATAAACCAAACAAAAGAACAAAAAAAACCCTCTCTACGTTTACTTATCCCCCCCACTTGGGTCACAATTCATGTCTTATTACATTGTGCATCTATTAACAAATTATTGTTATATTAAATTATTTTCATACTTTTGTCTTTTAACTTTTATCCTAGATTTGAAAGTGATTTATGCACCACTGTTACAGTATGAGGATATTCTATATTTTTCTTTATCCTTAATTTACCACCCAGTTTTATGCTTTTATTTATTTTCATTATGCTATTTTTTGTCCTTTTCATAAAGCTTGAAGAACTCTTTTAAGTAACGTTTTGTAAGACAGGTCTAGTGTTGATGAACTCCCTCAGCTTTTGTTTGTCTGGGACAGTTTTTATCTTTTTTTCATTTCTGAAGGACAACTTTGCTGAGTATAGAATTCTTGATTGACAGGGGTCTCTTACAGCACTTTGAATATATCACCCCATGTCTCTGGCCTGCACGATTTCTGCTGATAAATGTTCTTCCAGTCTTATGGGGGCTCCACTATACACGATGAGTTGCTTTTCTCTTGATGCTTTCAAAAGACTTTCTTTGTCTTTGACTTTTGAGAATTTCATTAAAATATGTCTCAGTGTAGATCTCTTTTCACATTCAATGTGCTTGGGGTCCTTTGGGCTTCCTGAATCTGAAGGGCAATTTCTCTCCATAGATTTGAGAACTTTTCATCCATTATTTCTTCAAATGGTCCTTCTCTCCTTTCTCTCTCTCTTTTCCATCTGGGACTAAGAATAATGGTTACAGTATACTGGTTAGCTTGATGGAGTCCTAAAAGTCCATTTGGACTCCTCACTCTTTTATGTCTTTTTTCTTTTTCTTCATCTGATGGAATAATTTCAAATGACCTGTCTTCAAGCTGATTCATTATTTCTTTTATCTGCTTTTTTATCCCTCTGGTAAAAATTTTAGTGCTTATTCTAGTCTTTATCTAGTTCCAATATTTCTGTTTTTCTTTATTTTTTATCATTTCTATCCCTTTGTTGAACTCTTCATTTTGTTTTTATATCATTTTCCTGTTTTCATTTATTTGTCTTTCTTTTTTTTTATTGATGCACTGAGTTGCTTAAGGTGATTATTTTGACTTCTTTATCAGGTAATTCACAGATTTCTATTTCTTTTGAGTTGGTTACTAGAGATTTGTCTTCTTCCTTTGATTGTGTCATGCTTTCTTGATTCTTCTTCTTCCTTGTAGGTTGTTTTGTTTCCCATGCACTTGAGGAGTTAGTTACTTCTCGTGGTCTTTATGGACTGGTTTTGATTGCAAGAGTCCTTCATGGTCATAAGTGTTCAACATGAGGCAAGATAGCCATTGATCCCTTTGGGAGTGCATTGTAAGGCTGAGGTAAAGCCTCTTTCTTTTCCTTCCCTCCCTCCTGGTGCAACAGCCTCAGTTCTATGCTTTCCCAATCATACAAAGCAGTGCTTGCTGTAAGGGAATGTCGACCTCCTTTCTTTGTTGCCAACTGTGCCAAGGCATGGAGCTCTTCAGGATGTTCAGCACTGTCTATGAGGTAGGACAGAAATTGGACCAATGGCAGGCACACTGAGATGCCCTGGATTAGGCCCCCTTCCCTTCCTTCTCTCCCTCATGGAGGACAAACCTCATTCTGTGTCTTTTTCCAGCTTTGCAGAGCAGTGCCCACTGTAAGAGGATGCCCTCCACTTTCCTTTGTTCCTTGTTGTCCGAGGGTACCAGGCACTGCAGTGCTTAATTTGAGGTAAGATTGAGCTTGGCCCCTCAGAGGGTGCCCTGAGAGACCAAGAGGCCAACAGGCCAGATGCTCACTCCAGTCTCCCTCCCCACAACATGAGAGAAGCCACAGGCTAGGCAATCTTCTTGGTGCTGAGATAAGCTCTTTTATGGACAGAACTGATGTAGGTAATGTGAAATTGTTCTTCTTACTATATAAACACAACATCTCTCAGTTTGTGCTCCTGGAGAGTACTTCTATTTCTTAGCTGGATTCTGAATTTCTCTTCAAGATATTTTGTTACCAATATCATTGATTTATTGTTGCTTCTATGGAGGTAGAGGTAGTGCTTTTTACTCCACTATCTTATTGATATCACTTTTCTAGTGTCTATTCTTATAAGGACACTAATTCCAATGGATCAGGGCCACATCTTTATGATTTCATTTAATCTTAATTAAATTTAATCTTAGTTAAATTTTACCTTGATTAAATTAAGCCTGGATTTAACCCTAGGAGCCCCATCTCCATATACAGGCACACTGTGAGTTACACCCTCAACATATGAATTTTGGGGAAATCCAAACACTTAGTCCATAACATATATTCAGTGTATGTTACCGATGATAATGATAAGCATGGCAGAACCTGCCAAGAGGTCTAGAAATAAACAAAGACCATAAGGCATGACAGAGTGCCAACAATGGCCTATTACATACCCATTGAACTTGGCTTGATCAAACTATACTCAGACTTGGCTTGATCAAACTATAGTCAGACTTCTCTCCTCCTCACAGATCCAGGAACTTTGGTATGTCCCCAAGTTGAAACAAGTACTAAGATGCAGAACATTTCTACCCGCTGCCCAATATCTTATGCCAAGAATCAGCTGACCTAAGCAATATTTCCTGTTAAACCACTGCAGTCAGGTTGTCTGCTCACTCTGACTGGTTTGACCTCCCTCCCATACAAAGTTCCTGCTGGCTCTGCTTACCCTCCTTACAAAAGTAAAGTCTTTTGATGTTTGATTTTGAGATGTTTGTGGGTTTTAGAGTTAAAACACTCTTCTTATTGCAATAGTATTTGAAAATAGAGTCTCAGCTCACCTGAGGCCGGATTTGTTTTATTTGACAAATTTCTGATGTTAGACTTGGATGAGGGACTTCTCCTTGATCCTGCTCTCTTCACACAGTTCGTCATGCCATCTTTTCAAGACCTTTGTGTCTATCCTGGCTTGGGAAATCAAGATCTACAGCAATGCATCACATCTCATACTCCAGTGCTCTGAATGTTTGTTGTAGCATGAAAGAGATGAAGTTTAAAAGAATCCTCCATGATTTTCTGTTTGGGTGAGAATCCCCAAACATCTGGACAGATGTTTTCCTGGCTCTTTTTGAGTGGAAGATTTAATCCCCAAATCTTTCTATTGAGTGAGACTCTTTTGGGTTCTTTAATGTTGACTGGGAACGCTCCTGGCTCTTTTGTGAGGCCTCTATTTTTATTTGAATTCCAGTTGAATGCCACAGGTAATTTTCATTCAACTAGGCTCCTTTCCTCCTTGCTGATTACATGCTCCACTACTATTTAGTATTTATTTAGGTCAATATTTAAAAAACAGCAAAATTACACAAAAATAATTTGGAACTACAATGGCTTGTCTGGGATACCTAACGCCTTGGCACATTGGCTCATCTCTGGGAGGGTTTTGAATCCCAAGTGAACTCTAAACAAAGCAGCTGAAAACTGACTTTCATGGTTTAACCTTTATCCATCTACCCAACAATCTCTGTCACTTTATCTGAGGGAAAATCTCAAGGATCATCTGCCCTCCTCAGCTGATATTTCCTCATCCACTATATAGTCTCAAACATCCCTACCTCTCTCATTTCCCTCTCGTTATTCTTCAACTCCTCTAAAGTCATTCTTGTCTCCCCTATCACTATGTCCCTGAGTCTTTTTGTATTTACCCTGCCTTCCTGAATCCTGTTCCTACTTTGCCAGCTGCACAGTTTCCACAATTACTTGAGACATCGGTCCTGCTCCTCTGGTAGGAGAGGAAGGAAGAAGGATCTCAATTACCCACCCCCCCAAAACTAACTTTTAAGCTTTGATCTTAATCAGATTACAGTATATAATAGCTGACTTCCCTAATCCATGCAAAAACTGAGGGCTTTCCATGCAATTGTTATCTAATTCAGATTAGTCTTAGGGACACATTCTCCACATGTTGTGTTTTAGCACAACACCAGGAGAATTCATAGACTGATAAAGTTAAATTCATACAATGCAAGCTCATGGGTCTCAAACAACTTAAGGGAAATCTCAAGGCCTTACTTAAGGGCCATCCTTTATTGCATCTAAATCTTTAATAGATAAAGATACTGGCAGATACTAAAAGGGCGGGCAGGGAGGTCACTGTGCTAAAGATTAGCCAATTTTGAAGACCAAGATGAAGCTGAAATGATAGGAATCACATTGACTCCCCTTTGAGGCATTTGTTCCTGTCTGCCTCCAAATACAGTCAAACAGCCTAGAGGAAATAATCCCAGTCAATGGGCACCCCATCACATTTCTGGTCAGGTACTCCACCTTTAAACCTCCCAATGTCTAACATTATCCCTCAGAGTTCACAAACAATCTCTCTCTCAGGGATTTACACAATTTACCACAGGATTTATTACTTTTTAAAGCCCTTCTGTGTCTCTTGAACTCCATGGTGTCCCCAAAGCTTTTGTTAGGATCCACCAACCCATTTAATCTATTAGGCAGAGATTTGCTTTCTAGTTGGAATGTTAACATTTCATGATCACTGAGGGAATAACCCTTAATTCCCAACTTCCTTTCTGCTCATCTTTTCCCTCTGATAGCTGTGAGAGATCACCCCAGTTTTCTTGCTTTCTTTGCAGCTTCCCAAACCTTTGACAATCCCTAAACTCAAGGTGTACTCACTCACATTCCTTATTCACTTTGGGTTATAGGAAGTACAGATGTAGGGCAGCTCTCAGAACCAGATCTCTAAAGGGAGATATAGACCTCATTATGTGCCTCCCTAAACTAACCCAGGACTCTCTAAAATCTTAGGCAATTCAAGGTCTCAGATCTATTATTCAAGGATTCCTTGACAAGGGGCTCTTTAAATCCACCTCTAGTCATTGCAACATACCCATTTTACACACACACGTGCACGCACACACACACAAATGGCAAGAGCTATTGATTGGTTTAAGATTTGTAAACCAGAAATAGAATTGTAAAATCCTGATTCCCTATGGTCCCCAAATCCAATATTATCCTTGCTTCATTCCCTCCAGCAACACTCATTTTACTGTTGTTAACTTCTGCTTATTAATTATATCCACACATTATAAAGGGTTTGAGGCTGTTTTCTCTCCAGTGCTTTTATCCAAGCCACTCTTTACCTACAAATTAGAGACTTGTTCTCTGCAGGAAACGCCACCAAAAATCTAATCTTGAACCTTATTGGAAGAACCCTTACTTTACCCCCTGACTGCCAACAGTGGTGCCAAACTCTAGGGGGCCCATGCCTGGATTCAAGTCTCTTAACTGATTCAGGTATAAAAGTTACCCTGATGGAAATGCACCTCAATTGGAGACCTTAAACTGAGGTGCTGTCTTCAGCACCCAGGAGCAGAGAGCACCATGAGATAAACAGCTTTCACATGAACTTGGGACCAAGCAGATAACAAGAGGAAGTGGTTAGCACCCAGGCAAGACAGTGGAACAATCACCCTCACCCTCAGGAGTCCCTTATCTTCCTACCCTTTCCATTGTAATTGTTTTTCTTTGCTAATCTTTTTTCATTCTATCCATTCCAGCATCATTTTTGCTTTCCACATAACTTTTCCCATTGCCACCATGACTTTCCACAATGAGCCTTACATTGTACTCTCTCTTCCTCTTCCCCTCACATGAGCTGTTTCCTCCTTAATTCCTCTGTCCTCCAAGGAGATCCAAATCTATGCTATTCCTTCACACAACTCAGAGCACAATCTTGCAGTCGTACCCCTGATTGCTGTTATGTACTCACTTTCATTTGGAAACCTCCGGTCTCCTCCAAATTCCATCCCTGCCTGAGATTTAAAGACATGCTTTGTGTTGACATTAGAGAGAGGGGCTTTAGATTTTCTCTCTGTACATCATAAGAACCTCTATACACTTCATAAAGAGCAATGTATACTTCCGTTGTCAACATAACCAAGAGTCTTACAGGAATCTAAGTATTTTCAATTACACTACTTTGCCAACAATACAAATACCTACACTGTTATTATGGGGGCAAAAGTACATACTCCTTGCCTTCTTGTATTATTTGATATATTCATATGATCTGAAGTAGAATTTCACTTTCACTTAGACTATCCGCCCTGTAAACAAAACCCCCAGAAGTTTCCTCTTCCTACTTAGATGGCACAAACATCTCTATCAAAAAGGCTCATATGAATTCTAAAATACAAATCCATGGGACAGTGATTTTTATTTATCCTAGGTTTCTCCTAATGAGATGTATTGTATTTATGAAAACCATATCTATTAGCACCTACATTCTAATTGGACTGGATTGTGCTATCTAACTAATCTTCTTAGTCCCTAGAATTATTTAGCCAGACTACCTTCTTTTTTTTTTTTTGTGAGGAAGATCAGCCCTGAGCTAACATCTTCTAATCCTCCTCTTTTTGCTGAGGAAGACTGGCCCTGGGATAACATCCATGCCCATCTTCCTCTACTTTATATGGGACACAGCCACAGCATGGCTTGCCAAGTGGTGCCTCGGTGCGCCCAGGATCCCAACCGGCAGAACCCGGGCCGCTGCAGGGGGACTAGTGCACTTAACTGCTTGAGCCGCTGGGCGGGCCCCCAGACTACATTCTTTTGTCATTTGAATCATTCTATCACCTTTGATTTGAATTTTCCAGGCAATGATCCAAAGGTTTATAAAATGCATTACAGCTATAACCTTAAAAACAAACTTCTGGCCCCAGAATGAGGCTACAAACTTCCTTTCTCAAGAAGATTCTGATTCTTCCATGCATTGCTCCAAGAAATAATCAGTACTGTGGACAATCTTATAAAAGCACCAACATCATTGCCAGAGAACTAAAGGAACTTCAGTGAGTAGCATGCTTTCCTCAGTTATGATTTTGCCTTTCACAGGGGCACTTGTGCAGAGGTTGGATGTGACCACTATACATTGGTTCCCCAGAACCTCTCTGATGTTTAGGCCATCAAGAAAAATAATCAGACCACAAACCAGGAAATTCAGCATATTACCCTTCAGCATAAACTCCCTCCGCCATCTAAGGATGCTTTGGGACCAGTGTCCTGGAATCTTCTTGACTGGCTCTCTTCGGACCTCAAATCTTCTTTGTACTCCTTTATTCAACCTTTAATAATTGTTCCTTTCATTATTTCCTAGACATCGTCTCCTCAATTGTCTGATCTCTTATGACCCTCCAACAATACACTCAACATATGATACAGATGGGAGGCCAAGAAGAATGTGAAGGCCAGCCTACACCTGTGAACTGCTTTGACCAACCTCAGCCTCAAAACGTCTCTTATTCTATCTATAAGAGTGTTCAAGATACACTTCATCTAAAACAACAGGGGGCATTGACTAAGTGGTTACAGTTATGCATTACCTAGCCCCTGAAACTTGGGCTTGGTCAAACTTTAGTCAGGCTTCTCTCCTCCCTTTAGACCCCTAAATTTTGGCTCACCTCTAGGCTTAATCGAACATAAAGTGTAAAACCTTCTTCAGGACTTATCCAGGGGTTGGGTCAACCAGAAGTTGAAACATTTCCTATTGAGTGCCCTGATTTTGCTAGCTGCTTAGCTCAGTTCTGTGCCCTCCTTTGTGACCCCATTAAGTTTCTGCTAAACCTGTTTACCTATCAAAGAAAATTCCTTTTCTGTTTAATTTTGATTTTGAGTTGCTTGAAGATTCTGAGATAAGAGAGTTCTTTCTGTTTCAGAAATCAGATACGGGGCCAGCCCAGTGGCACAGAAGTTCAGTTTATGTGTTCCACTTTGGCAGCCCGGGGTTTGCTGGTTTGGATCCTGGGCATGGACCTACTCACTGCTCATCAAGCCATGCTGAGGTAGTGTCCCACACAGAAGAACTAGAAGAACCTACAACTAGGATGTACAACTATGTACTGGGGGCTTTGGGGAGAAAAAAGAAAAAAAAAAAACAGGAACTTTGGCAACAGATGTTAGCTCGGGGCCAATCTCCCTCAAAAAAACAAAAAAGAAAAAACTGGATGGCCTTTAAAAAAATCAGATATGTTTTTATTTGACAGTTGTATCCTTTTAACTAAAAATTAAGCCATTAACTACAGATGGTAATTATGCTGAATGATATGTCTGCCCAGACTGTATTTCTTGTTGGGATAATTAATTTGAACAACGTAAGTTTCTTTTTCAGTTAGCTTCAGCAGATACTAACTCTCAAAATTATTTGGGAAGAAGTATCAAAGAAAGGGAGATTGTATTGTAAATTTTTATTACGTTTTATGGTTTATTACAGAGAAGCTTGACGACAAATTCAAGTTCTGTTTTGAAAAATGTGCATGCTCAGTGGATCTGGGCTCATGCGGAGGAGGCATGGGTAAGGCAGCAGTATCTGGATGTGCTCAGTTTCTTTTACTTCAGAATTTGTGTATTTGAGGAAGTCAAAGGAGTAATTGTGTGCTTTTTGAAAAAAGCAGACATCTGTTTTTGACTATTTTTTTCTAACGTCTACGCTTGATCTGGCTCCTTTTATGGATTTCCACAGTTAAGTACTATAAGTTTCCTGGGCCTCAGTTGTTAGCTTCCAGGAGAAAGTAGAGAGCCACTTCTTCTCATTTTATTGATTCTAAGGAGTAAACTTTAGTAAACATTAGTAATGGTACTGATGAAAGATGAGGGAATTAAAAGACTCAGCTTCTCCCAAGTTATTGGTTCTACTGTTTTATTCATGGCCCAGAAAAGGATAAAAAATATATAAATTACAGAATGTTAACTGAAAAGAGCAGCTTCAGAGGCAAAAATTAAAATCTAATAAGTGAGGCTTTTATTCAGAATTGCACTTCAGGGAAAACAGATCTGAGATTTTCTCTCAGATATGAAATGTATGTAATGCCTGTGTTGACATTGTACTTCATGTATAAAGAGTGAAAATATTTATTAAGTGAATTTACTTAATAAAAATGAAAGAATGGATGGGCCAGCCCAGTGGCATAGTGGTTAAGTTTATCTGCTCTGGGCTTCAGCGGGCAGCCCAGGGTTCATGGGTTTGGATCTCAGGCATGGACCTACACACTGCTCATCAAGCCACGCTGTGGCAGTGTCCCATACACAAAACAGAGGAAGATGGGCATAGATGTTAGCTCAGGGCTAGTCTTCCTCATCATAAAATAATAATAATAATAATAATAATTAAAGAATGGAATATAAATGGTAAAATAAGTAATTTTTAAATTAAAATGTCAAATGTAGATGCTCTAGGGTCTTAAGAATTTTTCTTGGCATTAATGTGTGTTTAACATCACTTATTCATATTTGTCAAGGGATGAAGGAAAACAACTCATATTTCAGAGTAATACTTTTTAGGCTTGGGATTCTTTAAAATTGGAATTTTCATAATTTAGGGAAGGAAAATCTATTTAGAAATTTATTCATTGAAAAGAATTAACTGTCTTGTACTGTGTTTTTTAAATATCTACTCTATAGGTTTTTAAATGTATATTTTTGTCATTTCTAACTTATATGTACTGGGTTTCGCCATTGTGATGTGTATATTTTGAATGGATATAAATATTGAATCACTATGATGTACACCAGAAACTAATATGATATTGTGTCCATTATATTGCAATAAAAGGTACTGATGCTTTAAAGAATTCGCTGAACTTGTATGATGAACTGATATGTGGATAGTTTATCTAAATATTCCATTTGTGTTTTAAAAACAAACGTGTATAATCCAACTACTAGTTGTTAGTTTGCACATAATGCTCATTAATTCAAATCATTTATATTTTTACTGATAGTTGTCGACTTGGTTTGTTTGCTACTGAGACATATATGTTGTAATCTATTATCCTGGTTCTTCTTTTCTCCTTGAAGTTGTCAGTATTGCTTTTTAATTTCTGAGGGGTTGTTATTATTTTTCTACTGACTGAGATTTTTTATATCATCCTGGTGAATTCATCTTTTACTGTTGCAGCATTTAAGAATTCTTTGTCTCTGAAGCTTAGCAGTTCCTCTATGATGTACACAGGTGTGTATTCTTATTTATCTTGCTTAGGATTCATTGGCATTCTTGCATTTGAGAATAAACTTTTTTTCAAGTCTCAACATTCTCAGTAATCATCGTTTTGAATATTGTTTTTACAACATAATGGTTTTTCATGATAATCTGATTAGCTATATTTTGCCCTCTCAATCTTCAATGACTTTTAGGCTTTCATATTTTTAGCTCTTTGTCTCTAGTCCTCAATCTGTGTCACCTATTTAAGTATTTCTCCTATTATTTGTTTTTTACTTCTGCTCTGCCTAGTTTATTATTTCATCCATCTTTTTGTTTCTAATTTCTGTTACATTTTTTCCAGAAGATATATTTGGTGTCATATAAAATCTCATTGTTTTCTCTGATTTTTTTCATTGGTCATATTTTCAAGCATTTATTGATCTAGCTGTATAAGTATTTATATGCATTGATTAATCTACTAGATTAGACTTTAAAAGTCACTTCTATAATTTATCTCTATTTGATTGAACTTGTTTTTTCATTTTGTGGATTTACATTGTGAATTTAAAAATTCTTTGAACTTTACAAGTCTTAATTTTTGTGTTCTGTGGGCCAAGCTCATAACAGATGTTTTAAATTCCAGCCCCAGTTCATGGTGTTGTGAGTGACTATGTCTGGGAAGGATTTTTTCTACTTTATTCAAAGCCAAAACTGGAATATGAAAGCTTCTTCCCTATGGACTAAAAATTGGTTTCCTCTCTTATTTCCTTCTATCTTCTCTCCCTCCCACCTCAGATATTCCCTCCCTCCCTTCCTTCTTTTCTACCTTCTTTTCTTTCCTTCTCTTCCTCTTTCCTTCCGTCTCTCCTTCCTTCACTCCTTTTGTCCCATTTTTCTTTCCTTCTCATCCCCTACTCCCTCTTCCTCGTCCTTTTTTTCTTTCCTTATCTATCTGGTGTTTCCTTTTTTGTTATTTTGGTATTTTATTCCATCAATTCTTGGAAGAATGAGAGTGCAATTTAGAGTTTAAGGAGATAAAAAGTTCTTCCTATTTTGTAAGGCAACGTTACAGACATCCGTAAGGAAGCAAATCAGAATTCCTTTTGTAAAACATTGAAAAATATTTTAAAATTTTAAGAAAAATATAAGGCCCAGAAGTATTGCAATTAAGCAACCACATTTCTTGGAAAGAACCCCTCACATATCGTATAATTCCTACCACATTTCATAACTTGTAATTTTGAGCTGATATATTCAGATTTCTGAGGGTACATATTTTTAAAATTTCTAATTTATTTTTATTTGTGGTAATATATATGTGTAATGTAAATGTAATTTTAACCATTTTAAATTGTTTACTTCAGTGGCATTAAATACATTCACATTGTTGTGCAACAGTCACCACCATCCAGCTGCAGAACTGTTTCATCATGCAGATCTGAAACTCTACACCTATTAAACAATAGCTTCCAATTCTCTCCTCCCACCCCCTGGCAACCACCATTACACTTTCTGTCTTAATGATTTTGGCTACTCTTAAGAAACTCATATGAGTGAAACACAGTAATTGGTCTTTTGAGACTCATTTATTTCACTTAGCGTAATGTTTTCAAGGTTTATCCATATTGCAGTATGTGTCAGAATTTCCTTCCTTTTAAAGGCTGAATAATATTCCACCATATGTATATATCACATTATGTATATCCATTTATCTGTCAGTGGACTCTTGGGTTACTTCCAGCTTTTGGCTATTGGGAAAAATACTGCTGTGAACGTGGGTATACATTCATCTCTTTATGTCCTTGTTCTCAATTCTTTTGGATGTTAGCCTTCAAAAACAGAAACCAGTTTATGAGGCAAAGTGTTTATTTGGGATCAAAGAATTGCAGTTCAGGAGCAAATATTCAAGTAGAAACCCAACTAATGTCCTGGTAGGGGGTAAAATCTGGGGCTTTTAAAAGCAAAGAAGGCAGGTTGTGTTACAAAGAATTTTAATTGGAGTTGGAGGCAGAATCTAGTATTGGCTAATCATTGAGTGACTATGGATTCTATCTTCAGAAAGTCCACACTCATCACTTTTCATGATCAGGATGTCTGTTTTCCTGCTGACTTCTCAAACAATTGCCACTTTGACCTAATCCAGAGATTTGGCCTATCCCAAGGTTCAAGACAGCAAGGCAGTTTCCCTGGAAAGGCAGCTCTGACTCCATTTTTAAATGGTTCTGTCAAAGCCAATTTTGACCAAGTATATCCCCAGAAGTGGGATTATTTTTAATTTTTTTGAGGAGCTACGATGCTGTTTATCTTAGGAGCTGCACCATTTTACATATAACAGTGCACAAGTGGTTGAATTTCTCCTCATCAACAATTATTTTCTGTTATTTTCAGCCATTCTAATGGGTTATGGTGTACACCATTGTAGTTTTGATTTGTTTTCCCTAATGTTTAGTGATATTGAGCACCTTTTCATGTACTTACAGGCCATTTCTCTGTCTTCTTCAGAGAAATATCTATTCTCAGTCCTTTGCTTATTTTCAAATTAGGTGGTTTATTTTTGCCCTGTTGTTGAATTTTAGGCATTCTCTATGTGTTCTGGATATTAATCTTGTATCACGTATGTGATTTGCAAATATTTTCTCCCATTTTATGGATGGCCTTTTTAAAAATTAGGTTTTCCTTTTAATAAGAGTTTTTACTCAAAAGTAAAGCTTTGAAAACTCTAGCTTATTGTGAAAAAGGGTTGTCTTTTTACTCTGTTGTTAGTGTTCTAGGAAGCAGAAAACTTTTAAATAGTATTGAAGTCCAGTTTGTCCATTTTTTATTCTGTTGCCTGTGACTTCGGTGTCAAATGAACAAATCATTGTCAAAGTCAATATCATCTATCTTTTTGCCTATGTTTTCTTCTGAGTTTTATAGCTTTGGCTCTTACATTTAGGCCTTGATTCATTTTGAGTTAATTTTGTTGATGGTATAGATAACGGTCCGACTTCATTATTTTTCATGTAGATATTCAGTTTTCCCAACACCGTCTGTTGAAAAAACTGTCCTTTCCCCGTGAATGGTCTTGGGACCCTTGTCAAAAATCATTTGACCATACATGGCAGGGTTTATTTTTGAGTTTTCTCTTCTATTTCATTGGTCTGTATGTCTGCCTCTAGCTCAGTACCGCATTGTTTGATGACTGTAACTTTGCAGAAAAATTTGAAATCAGGAGTTGTAAGTCCTTCAACTTTGCTGTTTGTTTCAGCTATTTGGAGTCCGTCGAGATTCCATATGACTTTTTCAGTTTCTACAAAAAACTTCGTTGGGATTTTGGTACAGACTGCGTTGGATCTGTGGGTTGCTTTGGGTAGTATTGACATCATAACTATTAGTTCTTCCTGTTCATGAACTGAGGATATCTTCATTTATTTATGTTTTTTATTTATTTCAACAGTGTTTTGTAGTTTTCATTGTGCAAGTCTTTCAACTCGTTTGTTAATTCCTAGGTTTTTATTCTTTAAAATGCTATTTTAAATGAAGTTCTTTTCTTAAGTTCCTTTTGGATTCTTCATTGTTAATGAAGATCGCACTGTTTCATTGCATTGTAATTTTAAAGGGAAGTCTGATTGCATTTTTTAAAATCACAAAACTGATGCACATTTCTTATTAACTCATGTTGAGAATATGGTCTTGGCATAGCTTTTATTCTCAGATTTGCTTAAGGAATAGCCTCTTAAGCTTTATATTTAACACTTTAAAGCCATATATCGTACTTTAAGTTTTAGTAAGATGTTTAAAAAATATTCTTAAGTATTTGTTGTGACTTTCTTAAATTATCATTTGTTAAGTACAGTCCCAGAGTGTTGGATTGTGAACCATGTTCAAGAGAAAACCACAAGGGAATTGAAATAAGAAAGTTTATTACTTAGAGGTCTGGAGGAAGTACATGGCATGACAACTTGAGAGATCTGGCTGGGAGCTCAGGGCAGGTGCAGGGAGAGACAGGCAGGCCCTGTGGCACACTGATGGTCTAATTGTAAGGACATTTTGTGAATGGCAGCTTTACCATCCAGAGATGGCCCCAGAAAACTATGGTAGGATCATTAGTGCACATACCTGCCAGTCAAAAGGGTCTGATTTGGTTATATCGGGAGGGCGATTAACCCTGAGTATAGTATGAGGCAAGGTATAAGGAGGGAACTATCTGTTTGAACACCTCATCCATTGGCATCATTTAGTGTAGAGAATGGTGAACTCTTGGTCAGATTCTACACCCAGTGGCATGCTCGCCAAAGTGCTTCTAACAGGGCCTGTGAGGCAGAGTAAAAGGAAGGAACTACCTGTTTAAATACCTTTTCCATTGGCATCACTTAGTGTAGAGAATGGTGAACTCTTGGTCAGATTCTACACCCAGTGGCATGCTCGCCAAAGTGCTTCTAACAGGGCCTGTGAGCACCTGGTAGTCAGCCATCCTACTGTGCGGTTGTACACCAGCCTGATTTTGTTCCAGCACATCTCTTGGAACAAATTGAGGCCCCAAGGACCCACTAGCAATGCGGTTATCTAGGCTGAACACAATAAGATCAATAGCCAGAACAAAGGAGCATTTGCATTTGACCAGCTTGCAGGGTATATGTGTGTGTGCAGGGGAGAGGGCTCCTTCCAGCAAGCAATCTGGATACTTGCTAAAGGTGGAGTGTGTCTGCTTTGGAACAATAGGTCATTTATGTCTTTGTCTACAGTGGGGTAGAGACCTGGACCCTACTGATAGTGACTGCTGGATTCTGGGTTTTTTTGTGGATTTTATTATCTAATATGAGTAGCATCTGCTAGGTAGAGGGCCTCTTTTTCTCTCTCTGAGATCCACATGGTTCTGCTAGTGGGTACTGTAGTTACAACTTCAACCTCCTGAAAAATTATTGATGAATTTGGTTTAATTAACCATCCCTTTATAACCTGCATAGTGAGGCAAAGCTGGTGGCCTTGGCTTTGTTGCTGGTACTGGGCCATTGTGTGGCCCCATGAAATCTCTAGAATCTGATCTCTAAACAATTTTGTAGGAGTAGAGCCCCCTTGGGCTCTCTATTGTAAGAGGGTCATGTTGCACAATCTGCCATCGATAGGGTTGCCAGTGTGTGGAAGATGACAAAATGATTGAAAACTCAAAATGGTAAAGGGTAGGTGCATTCATCTGGTGAACATCTGTGAATGACATTCTACCTAAAGTCAGACGAGTTGGAGGTTCCCTGTAAGCATTGGCAGGGGCGTCTTTGCAGGAGATTGGTGGTTGGCATGGAGGTATTGAGACTGGGAGTTAGGTAGTATGAGAGCTTGGGGTAAAATTTCTGTCCATTTGTGGGACCACCTTTGTTTAGAAGCTTGAGGAGCCTATCTTTGAATAGGACATTGTGCCTCTCTATAAGTCTGGCTGCTTGGGGCTAGAAAGCTTGGTGTAAATTCCATAATATTCCATGTTTTAGAGCCCATGACTGAACAGCTTGGGAGGTGAAATAGATAACTTGATCTGACTCTGTGATGTCTGGTGGGCCAAAGTGAAAGAGGACATATCTGATTAACAAGATTACATGACGAGAAGCAGCATTTCTGGAGGCAGTGGCCAGTGAAAGTATGGATGATGGTAGTTAACATACCTATTGACTCAAGCAGAGGCAGCAGTGGCCCAATAACATCAATTTGCCATCTTGAATAGGGGTTGTCACCCTGAGGCACATGTCTCCACCTGGGAGACTTCCAGAGTTTTGTTTGGGAGTAAAAGGGGCAATTATCTACCATTACATTAGCTAGGGCCACAGGGAGAGGGACGCCACACCTGTATACTCAATCGGTGAGGGCTTTCACTCTTCTGTGGCCTGATGTAATATGAGCCCACTCTGCTAGTGTGGACGGCATCTCTGGAAGAATAGTTGTGTCTGGGGCTGTGTCTGATACTCTGGTAGGTAGTTCATGTGGGGCCTTGGAAACAGTCTGTAATTTGGATAAACCATTTGAAATGTTATTACAATGTGCTTCTGGGGTTTGTATGTGTGTGCAGCAGCTTGAGTGACCATAATCAGCATGTGTCTGCTGGCTATTTCTTTTCAATGGGTGAGCCCCAGAGAGGCTATTGTCTAGACCAGACTGTGAGCCCACTGGCCCAGGAGTCAGTAAACATGTGTGCCCTTGGCAATCTTATTTTTGTGGTCTGTTGTAGAGTCAGATATGCTGCCACTAACTCTGCCAGTTGAGCAGAGCCAGGAGAGCCTTCCTCAACTAGGAATATGCTGATAGCAGGATAATATGCTGTGGTCTTCTAGTAGGCTGGATTGTATGCAGTGGTGGCACTATAGTTGGTGATGGCATGTCAGACACTTGGTCCCAAGGGGCTCCCCAAACTGCTAGAGGGGATGGCAATGGGGATGCCAAGAGCTGCACCTCCCTGTCAGTAGAAAAAGGGGCTGAGCATGGGGGAAGCCATATTCTTCTATAAACTAGAAAGACCTTTGATATCAGATTTATCCCTTTTCTGAAGGTACCACTTCCATTTCAACAGTGACGCCTCAGTAGCTGTGCTGAGCCTTTGCTGGGTTGAATCCGTGACTCAAGGAAGGATGAGGACCTGTGCAAAGCAGTATGGGCTAAGAACCCATTGATGCCTCTGTCTCTAAAAGGGCCCAGTAGGCTAGCAAAATTTGCCCCTAGAGTCGTATGTTCTGAGCCGCTGTCTGGAGTAGACATTTGGTCCCGAACTCTAGAGTCTTGCATTTCCCAAGTGGGACTTGGGAAATGAGACTCCAGGTGGTATAATTAGGTGTCTCTAGTGATTCAACTCACAAGTCTGAGCCCCAAGGGGCAAAGGGTAGGGCTTGTGGTATGGCTTGCTGGGCCAGCCAGAAGGCAGTTTGTTGTTCTCCCTAGTGGAAAGAAGCTGATTTGTGTGTAATGGCATAAATAGGCCTAAGTAGAATTCTTAAATGTGGAATGTGTTGCCTGTAAATGGTGAAGAGACCTAATATGTGCTGTGCCCACTGAAGTGTAGTGGGAGGCTTGATTATGAGGAGCTGATGTTTTACAGCACAAGGAATTTTGTAGCCCAAAATTATTAGTCAATAGAGACCCCAAAGAGGGGGGTTTTTAAGCTCCATGGGGGTCTTACCTAAGAGAAAACAAGGAGAAGGCCCTGGGAGGTGGGGGAATTATTGATCACTAGGGCTGTTGGGGAAGTCATATCAGGAACTCACATTTTCTTGTGACTCTTTGTCTAGGGCATCTGCTAGCATGAGGGCTACTGTCAGTTTAAGGCCCCCACAGACCACTTGGCCAAATAATGGATGCTGAGGCAGCAATACCATGGATAGCTTAGCTAAGCTCATTATAGCATTTTATCTAATTCTATTGCAATTAAAAACGAACATTTTCCTTTTTACCTTGCTCTTTGCCTCTACTTTGCATTCTTTGTTAATAGAATCTGAATATTTAACTATTGGTCAGAAATTCTAATAATTTATTTTAAGAGTTGATAAAATTACTTGTTTTTAAAATATTTAGAATATTTAAACATTATTTCCATTTTTTCAGCTCTACTTTGCTTGGACAGTCTTGAGGTTTTTTATTTAATTGTTTCACGGTCATTTGTAGTCGTAAAGTAATGTCCAAGAATACTGTATTTGTCAGTGTTGGTATATATGAAAACTTACAGGTCATGTTCTATAGATTACAGATCAGCATTACAATTATTACACTAATTTTCTTCAATACTGAATTCTGAATCTGACACCAATTCTGATGTGTGTTTCTTTTCTCACATCATCAAGCAGTTAATTCCATCACTATCTACCTAGAGATTGCATCAGATACCACAAGTCAAGGACTCAGTTCTGCAAGACTGTCTCCCCAACCAGATGCCAATCACAAGTCCAGGTTGTTACATTTGCTTCAGACCAGCCAGGTATAGATCCAAAGTTCCAACGACCCTCTCCTTGAGTTTCATTAATTTGCTGGAGTGGCTCACAGAACTCAGAGAAACATTTTGTTTACTTGATTCTCAATTTCCTATAACTCGTGGATAGACAGATGGAAGAGATGAATATGGCAAGGTATGGGGAAAGCTCATGGAAGCACACCGTCCTCCCCACATCTCCAGCTGTTCACCAATCTGGAAGCACTCTAAACCTCATCCTTTTGTATTTTTATACAGTCTCTAGTACACAGGCATAATTGATTAAATTATTTGACATTGGTGATTGAACTCGATCTCTATCCCCTCTCCCCTCCATCTTCCCAAAGATGGAGTTGGCCCTTCCTTAAGCGACTTCCAAAAATCACCACCTTAACACACTCAGGTGTGGTTGAAATGAATTATGAATATCAAGAAACCCTTGTCATTCTTATCACTTGGGAAATGCCAAGAGTTTTAGAAGCTCTGTGCCAGAAATGGGGATGAATATACATTTCTTATTATAAATCACAATATCACAGAATTCTCGATCTAGAGTCCAATTTTCATGATGTGCTTCTCAATTCACCTACTTAACAAGCTACATAACATTTAATAAGACTGTTTTCTCATTGGCAATATGTTGAAAATTGTACTACTATTATCACAAGTTTATTCTGAGGATTAAATATGTGTGACTCACATTAAGGGCACATAGTATTGTGAGTACTTATTATTAACACTGTCCAAGGTGTAAAATATATCATCCTAGGAGAATATTTTTATTAAATTTATTATTTTGGGGTAATTATATATTGACATGGGGTTGTAGGAAATAATAGATTCCTGTGTAACTTTCCCCAGTTTCCCCAATGATAATTCTTTCAAAACTCTAGTACAATTTCAACACCAGTATATTGACATTGATACTGTTGGGGAGGAAGAACTACTCCTTTATCCTCTAGGTCCTTCTGGCTGGTCTAGGAATTAACTTGACATGAGACAGAATAACAGGAGAAAATCAAAGTTTAATAATGTGTACACATGGGAGAAACCCAGGAAAACTGAGTAACTTGCCAGAACGGCCAAAGCCACCACCTTAAATACCATCTTCAGTTAACGGACAAGGAGGGTGTTGGGGATAGTGCTTTGGGACTTCAAAGGGGAGGAAGGGAATTCGTATGGAGATGGAAAAGCAGATGTTTGGTAAACAAATGTTTGCTGAGACATCTATAGATGAGGTGACCCTAGGGAGAGAACTTTGATAAAAGTGGGCTCAGCCAGGATTCTCCCAGTCTATCATATCCAGAGTTATCTATGGTGATGGCCTGTCTAGGACAGGCTTTTTAACTTAAATCCTTTCAGGCAGTTAAGGGGAAAGTCAGAGTTTCTTACAGGGTCTTTTGTCCTTAAAAATAATCAAGACAGGGGCCGGCCGGGTGGCGCAAGTGGTGAAGTGCACGTCCTCTGCTGCGGTGACCCAGGATCACCGGTTGGGATCCCAGGTGCGCAAGGACGCACCACTTGGCAAGCCAGGTGGTGGCGGTGTCCCATATAAAGTGGAGGAAGATGGGCATGGATGTTAGCCCAGGGCAGGTCTTCCTCAGCAAAGGAAAAGGAGGATTGGCAGATGTTAGCACAGGGCTGATCTCTTCACAAAAAAAAAGAAGAAAAAAATCAAGACAGAAACATTTCTTGAGGCGACAATTCTGATCCTCCACAATACAGTCAAGAAACAATATTTCCATCATCAAAAGGATCTCTCCTGTTGCTGTTTTATGACTGCACCTACCTCTCTTTCTTTCCTAAACTCTCTTTAACATCTAGCAACTACTAATCTGTTCTCTATTTTGTCATTTCAAGAATGTTATATAAATGGAATAAAATAATATGTAACCTTTTGTTACTAATTTTTTTCATCTAACCTAGTTCCCTGAAGATACAGCCAATTGTTGCAGCATTAATGACGTGTTCTTTTTCTTTTATTGCTGAGTATTATTTCACAGTGTGGATGACCTACATTTTATTTAACCTTCACTTTTGGAATGACAATTAGCTTGTTTCAAATTTCACCCTTTCAGGAATAAAGTTTATGTGTTAGAGGTTCTGTGAACATAGATTTTCATTTCTCTGAGATAAATGCCCAATTAAATACTTTATTCCTTTAAATAGTACAATTTTTTGGCATTTGTTTTTGGTGTTTTATTTTCATTTAGAATTTGAAATGTTATTTTAATGTTAATATTATTTATTTTATCATGTATGAGGGTATTTGGACATATAAGTTTAGGTCCCTTTTCAAATTTTAGGTAATTATTCCTTAGCTGTTACTTTGATTAAGGCTTAGGTTAAATTGTTTACTTTGTTACTGTTTTTCCCCTCCTTAAGAATTTCTGTAGCTAGTGAATGAGTTCTTCCTGGTCGGACTTTTACACCTAATACTTATGTGGGTGAATATATGAACCCTTAAATCCTAGCCTCCATTTGACTCTCGACACTTGTCCTCTTAGTGTTCCACACCATCATCTTTTCTTCTGATATTCTTCTATTTTCCTACATTTGACAAGCTATGTAGCCTCTTGATCCATTTACAAACTATTTCTTTACCTTGGAACAATCTTATTCTTTCTCGTCCTCCTTTATGTACTCCTTCAGCGTTCTGCTTAAATGCTCTTATTCATTTTGCCTGAAACCCACTGACAAAGGTAAGTGGCTTTTGCTCTAGCTGGGCTACTTTTTCCTTTTCTTTCACTACTCATCTTAATTTGTTAGTTTATAATTACCTGAATAAGTTTTGTTGTTTATCTATCTTATCTATAATCCCTATGGGGGATCCCTATCTATAATCCTATCTATAATCCCTATCTATAATCCTTTTCTATAATCCCTATAAATCCCATAGGATTTATCTGTCTCATTTATTGCTGGATCCCAAATATCTAGAACAGAGTCATTTAATTATGAATACACAATTAAAAATCTAAGAATTTTATTTCAGACCACCGTTGATGAGCTTTAAAAATGTACATGTGGCTTACGTATCATTTTGCTAGGCACAGTTATTCACTTTTTGTGAAATGAGTGAATATTGTGAGTTTTTTTAACTTTGGCTTCTAAGTAGCGTTTAATACATCAGAAACAACATTTTCCATATTTTATTGCCTCTGAGCCTAAATACCAAAGATAAATCTGAAGAAAATTATTTTTAATGCACCATCAAAAAATATTTTTATTTCTAGCAACTGTCAGAAAAAGAAATGCTTTAGAATTCCATCAAAAACACCTAAGGGAGAAAAATGTTTGTGTTCGTCTTTTGTGGAATTAAGAATGAGAATCAGATGTGTAGTGGAATGTACTGTATGTTTATAGACTATTATTCCAGTGTTAATGCCCATGGAATAGTTTAGAAAGTAAGCAGTAAGGGCAAATGAATGTTGGATCTTATATAATTTGACCTGGAAACTAGGAGCAATGTACATAAAGGTGTATGCCATTTATTGTCAGTAAACTCGTTCTGAAAATCTGATATTCTTCACAGAAATAATGATTTACCATAATGTTAAATGGCAACTAGTAGAATATATTCTAAGCAATCCAAAGCCCTTAATAATTTTCCATAATTAATTAATGTGGTAAAATAGATATATGAGAGTAATGAAACTTAAGTTATATTGTGTAAAATGTTTAAAATACTGCTTTCTCTACAATAAACTATTAACATAGTTGTTAACAATTATATTCTGTTCAAAAACGTGGTCCTTCTTACTGCCAGCATAACAAACTTCCGAGAAGCAATTCTATTTGTTGATATTTTGTGTACTTTTAGAAATGTATATCAGTGATTCCAGGGTTAAATTGATTGTAGATAAGATTTTTCATGACGTGTTATTTATTTTATGTGTTACATTAATTTTGGAGGTGATGTTAACAATTTTATATATAAACATTGGCCAAACATCCATGAAACATTTCTGGGAAAATGTTAAGCTGGGAGACATTCTGTAGAATAGATCTGTATGTTTTTAACTCTTTGTTGTAGATTGCTTTTGGTATTATACCTAGGAAGTACTATATTAGTCACCTTTTATGGAGTAAAGTCTGTACTTTGCCCTTATGCAAAACTTTTGGATATAATTATTTTTTCAACTTTCATAGCAATTCTGTTTAACTCTATTGCTATTTTTATTCCCATTTATAGAAAAGGTGGAAGGTTAGAGTTCAATCCTGGATCTCTCTAATTCCAGACTCATCCTTAAAATATAAGGTCTTTTTAAAATATAATGGGATTATCATACTTAGAAATTTTATTCTATTATAGAAGTGATTCTATTCACAGTAGAAGATAGCCATCAATAACTGTGAATAGATGTTAAAGAACAATAAAATAGAACACTACAAATTTCTGTAGACACATAAAAATAAACTAAATCTTGTTCTTGCTTAAATTCAGCTTTGGAAAAATTGAAATTACCCAATCAAAGGAAGAAAAAGAAAACAATTTAAAAAAAAGAAAGAAAGCCTATAAAACGTATTGTACAGCATCATGGGAAGCAGTATATGCATTGTGCTATTTTCAGAAGGAGAAAACAAAGAAGAAGGACAGAAAGTGTATTTACAGAAAAAATGGGTGAAAACTTCCCAAATCTGGAGAAAGAAATGGACATCCACATTCTTGAGCCCAAAGTACTCCAAATAGGTTGAAACTAGTGAAGTCTTCACTGAGACACTTTATGATTAAATTGTCAAAAGTCAAGGACAAAGACAGGATATGAAAGCATCAAGAGAGAAGCAACCTATCACATACAAAGGAACCCAAATAATTACGACTATTGGTTTTCTCAACAGAAACCTTGCAGACAAGGAAAGAGTGGCATAGTATATTCGAAGTACTGAAAGAAAAATGCTGCCAACTAAGAATGCTGTATCTGACAAAACAGTCCTTTAAAAATGAAGGAGAGATTTGACTTTCCCAGACAAACAAAAACAGAGAGTTAATCACCACTAGATGTGCCTTACAAGAAAGCTAAAGGGAGTTCTTCAAGATGAAATGAAAGGACACTAAAGAACAACACAAAAGCAAGTGAGAATATAAATCTCACTTGTAAAAGTAAATATATAGACAAATGCAGAATAATGTCATATTGTGATGATGGTGTATAAATCACTTTTACCCCTAGTATAGGTTATAAGAAGAAATATAAGGAATGACGATAAGCACAAAAATGTATTAATGGACACAATAAAAAAGTAAATTCTGGGACCAACCCAGTGGCGTAGCGGTTAAGTGCGCGTGTTCCAATTTGGTGGTCCAGGGGTCGCAGGTTCAGATCCCAGGCACGCACCGACGCAAGGAAAATGGGCACAGATGTTATCCCAGGGCCAATCTTGCTCAGAAAAAGAGGAGGATTGGCATCAGATGTTAGCTCAGGGCTGATCTTCTTCAGGAAAAAAAAAAAAAGAAGTAAATTTTAACATCAAAAAAGTTAGGCATGTGTGGTGAGAGTAAAGTGTAGAATTTCCATGCAATTGAAGCTGAACTATTATCAGCTCAACATAGACTCTTATAAAAATAAGTTTTATGCAAACCTCATGGTAACCACAAAGAAGAAACCTACAGCAGATACAAAAAAGATAAAATAAAATATATTTTTATCACTAAAACAAAATATATCACTAAAACAATCATCTACTCACAAAGGAAAAGAGCAAGACAGGCAAAGAGGGATAAAGGAAAACAGTTAACAAAATGGCAATAATTAAGTCTTTACCTATTGATAATTACTTCAAATGTAGATGGAGTAAATTACAATCAAAAGACACAGAGTGGCTGAGTGGATTAAAAAAAACCAACATCCAACTATATGCTGTCTACAAGAGACCCACCTTAGATTTACAGACAGACATACATTGAAGATGACAGAATAGAAAAAGGTATTCCACACAAATGGCGACCAAAAGAGATAAGAGAAAGCTATACTTATATCACATAAAATAGACTTTAAGTCAAAAACAGTCACAAGAGACAAAGAAGATATTACATAACAATAAAAGGGTCAGTTAAACATGGTGATATACCAATTCTATATTCATTCAACATCAGAGCAATATAAGGCGAACATTGAAAGATCTGAAGGGAGAAATAAACAGCAATAGATATACAGTAGGAGACCTAAATACCCAACTTACAATAATGGACAGATTGTCTGAGACACAAAATCAATAGAACACAGCAGATCTGAAAAACACTATAGACCAAATGAACCTAACCAGACATATCCAAAACAATCCAACCAACAGCAGCAGAATACACACTCTTCTCAAGAACACATGAAACATTCTCCATTATAGATTACATGTTAAGTCCCAAAACAAGGCTTAGTAAATTTAAGAAGATTGAAATCAAACCAAGTAGATTTTTCAGCAACAATGGAATGAAACTAGAAATTAATAACAATGAGAAATTTGGAAAATTCACATATTTGTGGAAATTGAACAATAAATTCCTGAACAACAGATGGGCCAAAGAAGAAATCTAAGGGGAAGTCAGAAAAAAATCTCAAGATAAATGAAAACAAAAACACAACATATCAAAATTTATGGGATGCAGCAAAAGCAGTACAAAAGAAAGGTCATAGCAATAAACACCTACATTAAAAAAGAAGAAAGATCTCAAATAAACTAACATGTACCTTAAGGAACTAGAAAAAGAAGAACAAACTAAGCCATAGGTTAGCAAAAAGAAGGAAATAATAAAGATTAGAATAGAAATAAATGAAATAGAGAATAGAAAAACAACAGGAAAATGCTTTGACACTAGGAGTTGGTGTTTTGAATAATAATGAAATAGACAAATCTTTAGCTAAACTAACTAAGGAAAAGAAAAGACTCAAAATCAGAAAAGGAAGAAGAGAACTCACAACTTGGTGCCATAGGAACAAAAATCATGAAGAACTATTGTGAACATTATATGATAACAAATTGGATAAACTAGAATAAATGGATAAATTCATAGAACCAAAAACCTATGAGACTGAATAAGGAGTAAATACAAAATCTGAACAGAAAATAACAAATAAAGAGATTAAAATGGTAATCAAAAACCTCTTCTTTATTATTATTTTATTGAGGTAATATTGATTATAATGTTGTGTAAATTTCACATGTACTTATATTTCAGTTTCCGTATACCCTGCATTGAGTTCACCACCAATAGCCTAGTTTTCATCAGTCACCATATGCTTGTACCCTTTCACCCCTTTCACCCTCCCCCCACCCCCTTCTCCTCTGGTAATCACTAATCTCTTCTTATGTATGTGTTTGTTTATCTTCCACATGTGAGTGAAGTCATATAGTATTTGTCTTTCTCTGTCTATTTCACTTAGCATAATACCCTCAGTCCATCCATGCTCTCACAAATGGCATGATTATGTCTTTTTATGGCTGACTAGTATTCCATTGTATATACATCTTTTTTACCCATTCACCCATTAATGTGCACTTGGGTTGCTTCCACATCTTACCAATTGTGAACAATGCTGCGATGAACATGCGAACATAGGGGCACATATATATTTTTGAATTACTGATTTCATGTTCTTTGGATAAATACCCAGTAGTAGAAAACCTGGGTCGCATGGTATTTCTATTTTAAATTTTTTGAGAAAACTCCGTACTGTTTTCCATAGTGGCTGCATTCCCACCAGCAGTATATCAGGGTTCCCTTTTCTTCACATCCTCTCCAACACTTGTTATTTTTTGTCTTGTTAGCTATAGGCATTATGATGGGTGTGCTAAACAAAATAGAGACAAAAACACAACAGAAAGGATCAATGAAACTAATAACTAGTTCTCTGAGGAGATAAACAAAATTGACAAACCCGTAGCCAGACTCACTAAGCAAAAAAGAGAGAAGACTCAAGTAAATCAAATCAGAAATGAAGAGGAGAAATTACAGTGGGCACCACAGAAGGACAAAGGATTATAGTAGGTTGCTATGAGAAACTATACGCCAACAAATTGGATAACCTAGAAGAAATGGAGAAATTCTTAGAATCGTACAACCTCCAAAACTGAATTTGGAGGAAATAGAGAATCTGAATAGATCAAAAATCTCTTAAGAAAGAAAGTCTCAGGACCAGGTGGTTTCACAGATGAATTCTACCGAACATTTAAAGAAGAATTAATACCAACCCTTCTTAAACTCTTCCAAAAATTTGAAGAAGAGGGAGCACATCCAACATTTTTATGAGGCCAGCATCACTCTGACACCAAAGACAAAGATATGACAAAGGAAATTACAAGTCAGTATCACTGATGAACATGGATGCAGAAATACTCAACAAAATATTAGCAAACTGTATTCAATAGCATATTAAAAGGATCATACACTAGGACCAAATGGGGCATATCCCTGGGAGTCAAGGATTGTTTAACATACATAGATCTCAATGTAATATACCACATCAAAATAATGAATGATAAAATTCACATGATCATCTTGAATAGATATAGGAAAGGATTTGATAGAATCTAACACCCTTTTATGATAAAAATATCTGAACAAATTAGGTACAGAAGAACGTTATCTCAACATGATAAAGGCAATATATGAAAAGACCACAGTTAACATCATAATGGGGAAAAATTGACAGCTTTTCCTCTAAGATCTGGAACAAGACAAGAAGCCCTCATTCGCCATTCCTGTTCAACACAGGAATGAAAGTCCTAGCACAAGCAACTAGGAAAGAAGAGAAATAAAGGGCATCTGAATCAGAAAGCAAGAAGTAAAATTAGCTCTGCTGTAGATGACACAATCTTATATGTACACACATTAATGACTCCTAAAACACCTGTTAGAACTGATAAATAAACCCAGCAAACCTGTATGATTTAAATAAACTTACAAACATCGTTTGCATTTCTACACACTTGTGACAAATTATCCAAAAATAAATTTCAGAAAATGATCCCATTTACAAAAGTGTGTAAAAGAATAAACACCTAGAAATAAACTTAACCAAGGAGGTGAATGGTTTGTACACTTGTAACTATAAATATATATATAAAGTTATAAAAACTATACACACACACAATGGATATCATTCAGTTGTAAAAAAGAAGGAAATTCTGGGGCTGGCCCTGTGGCACAAGCAGTTAAGTGCACGTGCTCCGCTGCGGTGGCCTGGGGTTTGCAGGTTTGGATCTGGGGTGCACACCGATGCACTGCTTGTGAAGCCATGCTGTGGCGGCATCCCATATAAAGTGGAGGAAGATGGGCATGGATGTTAGGCCAGAGCCAGTCTTCCTCAGCAAAAAAAAAAAAGAGGAGTATTGGCAGATATTAGCACAGGCTGATCTCGTCACAAAACAACAACAAAAAAAGAAGGAAATCCTGGGATTTGTGACAACATGGATGAAACCTGCAGGCTTTCTGCTAAGTGAAATGTGAGACAGATAAAGACAAACACTGTATGATCTCACTTATATGTAAAATCTAAAAAAGTCAAAAGTCATAGAGACAGAGTAGATTTGTGGTTGGCAGGATCTGGTGAAGTGGGAGACGGGGATGTTGGTCAAAGGGTACAAATTTCCCGTTACCAGATGTGTAAGTTCTGGAGAGATAATATAGAGCATAGTGACTGTGGTTGACAACTCTATATTGAATACTTGAAAGTTGCGAAGAGAGTAGATCTTACGTGTTCACCACATACACAAAAACGGTAACTGTGTGAGGTATGGGTGTGTTAAATAAACTTATTGTGGGAATCATTCATAATGTATACATATATCAAATCATCATATTGTATACCTTAAACTTACACAATGTTATATATCAATTATATCTCAATAAAGCTGAGGAAAAATGTATTAAAGACTTAAATGTATGACCTAATACTGTCAAACGCCTAGAAGAAAACATGGGGGAAAACGTCTAGATATTGGCCTTAGCAATTGATTTTTTGGACATGGCAGCAAAAGACAGGCAACAAAAAAACAAAAATAGACAAATGGAATTATATCAGACTGAAAAGTTTCTGCACAACAAAGGAAACAACAAATGAAAAAGACAACCTACCGAATGAGAGAATACACTTACATAATACATATCTAACAGAGTGCTAACACGCAAAAGTTTTAAGGAACTCAAAAACTCAATAGCAAACATACCAATAACCCAATGAATAACGACAAAGGAACTGAGCAGACTTGTCTCCAAAGAAGGCATACATGTGGCCAACGGGTGTATGATAAGGTGCTCAATATCAGCATTCATCAGGGAAAGACAAACCAAAACCACAACGATATATCACTTTACACCTGTTAGGATGACTATTATTAAAAAAAAAAAAAAACTGAAAGATAAGTGCTGGCAAGGACAGGGAAAAGGGAACCCTTATTTGCTGATACATGTTGCAAGGCAGATCAACCTGAAAAACATCACGCTAAGTGAAAAGAGCCAGGTGCACAAAGTCACGTATTGATGGTTTCATTTATATGAAATATCTAGAATAGGTAAATTCACGGAGACAGAAAGCAGATTACTGGTTGCCAGGGATGGGAGAAAGTGATAATGGAGAGTGTTGGATTTCCATCTGGAGAGATGAAAATGCTTGGAACTAGATAGATGTAATTGCTGTACAACACTGTAACGTATTAAATGTCGCTGAATTGTACACTTTGAATGGTTAGTTTTATGTTATGTGAAGCATATCTTAGTATAAAAAATTTGGTGAACTTTCCAAATTTCTCATAAAATTAAATAGACACTTACTTTATGATACACTTACTTTTAGCAATTCATTGTTAAATATAAATCCCTAAGAAAAGAAAACAAAGATATTTACACAAATGTTCATTACAACTTAACACCTAACAGGCCAAAATGGAACATAAGCTAATGTTCATCAACTGGTGGATGATATACAGAAGATGTATCCACGCAAAGTAATACTGCTCAACAACAAAAAGGAAAGCAGTATGGACGCCAAATAAATTAATCTCAAAAAGAGGCTGAGTGACAGAATCTAGACGTAAAAGAGAATATAGTGTATCATAATTTGAAATAAAACTCTAAGAAAGACTATCATGATAGAAAGCAGATTAGTGGCTCTCAAAGGTCAGGAATGAGGTGGATTATGGGAATTAACTGGAATAGTGAGCAAGAATAATGAAATGTCCTATATCTTGACAGAGGTGGAAATACATACAGATTTTCTTACTTATGTTTATCAAATACATGTTTATATCTAAGTATAGGCACATGCATATCAAAAACTATTTGAACTATATACTAATAATGTGTGAACTTTTTGTGGCATATTACAAACCTTCCTCCTTCACAATCCCTCCATAACTCACTTCACACACCCATCGCTCACTTCCTGACCTTTTTTCACTCCCCCAGCACTCCTGCCATCACTCATACCCCAGTTCACCATCACTGATGGAGCATACTACTAGCATTCACTCCAGAATACCCCCTTCTATCACCTATGAGCTATTACCTCACAGATGTCCATCCTTGAACCCAGCGACTTTGTAAACTCTTTAACAATAACGGTAATAGGAGAGTCAATCTAAAATTTATATACTGCTTTTACGTTATAAAACCTTTTCCCATATTACCTGCTTAAATTTTTATAGGACTTCTATGACAAAGGTACTATTTTCATCCCCATTTCAACAGTGTGAATTATGTATAAATGATATAGCTAAGATGTGAGCTCAGTAAATCTTAAGTGTTATACTGTAAATTTTTCTTTAGTTCTGTTCTGTAAAGTGGGGTGACTATAGTATCTGCTGTATTGTCCTGCTATAAACCGTCTGTGACTGCACACCCTTCTTTGGATAAAGTCTAAGAAACTTGATGTTCTGTCAGAGCCCTGTGTGATCTGACTCAATCCTTTATCTTGATGAGTGTAAAGTATTTGATTCCCCTTTACTCCCTCTCTTCCTACCCTCCTCTACCTTCTCCTACTCTGTCACTCACCCCTTTTAATTAATTGATTAAAAACAATCCAATTTCTCTTTTAAATGCGTGATAATAACACCAGAATGAAAACAACAAGATACTCAATATAAAATTTATTTGTGCTGTGGAGAAAACAACACAATAAATGTAGAGAATGAAAAGTGTGGCAGACATTCCAGGGAAGTCCTCTTTGTGAAGTTGATACTGAAGGAGGTGAGGAAGTTGTAAAAAGAAGAAAAGGTCAGGCTACAGCATTTCTGGGCACCCAGAAGTGCACCTCTGACACTTCAAGGCATTCATCAGTGGCTGCTCTTTTCCTAAACCCCACTGATGGGACTCTGCATTTTCACCCTGGCAGCATATCTCAGATCCTCTTTATCTTCAGGATGATTGACTCCAAGGGTCCTGCAGCTTTTCTGACAACTGCTGCTAGAGTCTCTGAACTGTTGTGGTTTTCCAACCCTGTCTTCAGAGCCCATGGCTTTAGATAAAAGGTAGAAAATCTTGTGCAGAGTGCTGGTTTATCATCCGGCTACCCCTGAAACATCGCAGGCACAGGAACTTGTCCCGGTTGATCCCTCTGCCAGAAATGCTCTTTCCCTGGATATCAGTATCGTTCAACTTTTCAAGGTTTGCTAAAAAAAAAAAAAAAAAAAAAAATCTTTTCACCAAGGCCTAAGCTTGGTAAAATTAAAGTTTCTCACACCCACCCACCTCCCTTGGCTACTGATCCCCTTTCCTATTTTTACTACTAATTTAATCCACCTTTATCACCTAACATGCATATAACTAATTTATTGTGTTGTTCATTGTCTGTCCTCCTTTGATAGAATATAAATCCCATGAAGGCAGGAGTTTAAAAATCTTTTGTTCCCTGAGGTCTCTCCATTGTCTCTAACAATTTCTGACACCCAGTAGACAATAAATATTGCCTGAAAGAACAACTGGGTTTGCCCAAATTTCAAGGTCAAATTTTCAGGCCCACATTTTATAAAGAGGGTTGGATCCTTGACTCAATGTTACTCAATACATCTTAAAGTTCATAGTTTTGACTATTGTCATTTTTTTCTGTCCTGCTATGTCTTATCTGTAATATCTGCCATGAATATGGTAAGATATTTTATTTCTTGGTTAATACAGTAGAAAAACTGTAGCAATCCCCTTTAGACACTTTATAATTGTCTGGGATAGGTTTTGCTAACCTGGGTTTTCAGCAAGCTCTGGTCAACTCTGTGTAGTGTATAAAATATAAACTCCTAATTGTGGCCCTAGACAGGGACTCTAGGCATCTGGCTCCTGCCCACCTTGGTGCCTCGTCTCCAGCCACTTTGTACTACTATACAATATCCCAGCTACTCTGGCCTCTGGTAGAACTTATCTCTTTTGTCAGTTTATATGCTTGCTTGTCCTGGGTCTTACCCACCACCCTATAACCTACCTGAGGACAGAGACTATCTTACTTTCATCCCCCAGAAGCTGACTTTGAGACAAAAGTTCAAGTCGAGTAGTTTATGTAGGAAGTGATTCCAGAAAGCACCTGTAGGGCAGTGAGGAAGTGAGACAAAGAAGAGGCAGCCTTTGAACGTTATCACTCCATGTAACACTATGGGCAACAGGGATGTAATCCCACTGGGGAGTTCTTGGGGACCATACACCTTGAGTTGTCGCACCTGAGGGGCGAGGGGGCAGGGATATTTATGTATCAGCCCTCGTCAGTCATTGATTGACTGTTGCTTTCAGGAGGGTTAATTCCTGGAACTTCTAACCTAACAGGAGCACAGGCAGAAGGCCTTCCAGAGCTTAACAGGAGTATTACAGTAGATATTTAACCTCTGTCAGTAGGAAGTTGGCCAGTGCCCACTGGAGCAGTAAGGCCCCAGGGTTATAGGCAGGGAACTGTATGTCTGCTACAGGGAATATGTATCTCTTGTTCAGTAGGCCTTGCACATAAGAGATGCTCAATTAATATGGAATTGAGACAGACAGGCCAGAAAAAAGAGAAATATAAATATACTCTGAGTTAGAGACCACCTAAATTTGGAGGAAACGAGGTAGAAATGTTCCGTAGACTCAGGCCAGGACAGAGGCAGAAATGTTGAAACTCAGAGAGGCAGAGAAGGCAGAGAGAGAGAGAGAACATCTTTTCTCAGTAAGAAAGAAGCCAAGATTTACCCTACTAGTCTTAGCTCTGGATCTCCACAGCTCTTCACCAAACAAGAAGTACTGAAAAAGGTCACAATGACTGTTTTAAGGATGTGGTACCTTCTGTCTGCCAACCACCAAAACCAGCACTAGCCAGCTTGACTTGCAGTCTCTTTATTAGACTCTCTAAGGAGTGGACACAGTGGCTGGCGAGGGATGGGGAGTGTACTGAGGGGTTGTAGGCAAAAGGTGGTACTTCTTGACCTGCACTTGGCAATCAGTCAGTCCTTATCTTCCACCACTGGAGGCCAGTGTTGGGGAACCTCCCTGGACACTTGTTCTCTGCCTCAGATCCCCATTGCCCAACAGTGTAAGAACAGGATTACTGGCAGAATCTCCTTCAAATTCCACTCCTCTTTTGCCCCCAGCTCATTCCACTTCCTGAACATCCCACGGACCTGTAGTCAGAAAGGTAAGCCAGAAAGGTGTTGCCAAAGACCAGGATGATGAAGAAGCCAAAGAACACAATCCACATATTCCAGAGATTCAGAACAAGCCTGGTCTGTATCTTAACTGGAAATCGGGGTTGAGTGGCAAGGAATAAGAAATGTCAATGAGAGTTCCTTGCTACTCCACAGAGCTTTATACTGGCCCTAAATAGTCTGTTTTCCAATCTCAACTGAAACCAATCTCCTGTCCTTTTCTGTATTCCTCTCTGTTCTTAGGGCACAGCAAACTCATTCCACCCCCCAGCCTTTGTACTTATTATTCCTTCTGCCTAGAAAGCCTTTACCCCAAATTTAGTCTTGGCCAGCATCTTCTTCTCATTCAGGTTTCAGCTCAATTATTACTTCCTTTAGGAGACATAACGACCTGGTCTATTTGGTCCACTAATAGTCATGGTCTTCGTACCTGACACATACCCAGGTTTTTTACCCACCACACAAGAGGGGCCAAATAAAAATTGGAACACCAGGCTTATGGCAAGGAAAGAGTTTTTATTACAGCCAGGAGATGAGAGCTCTCAAATTTGTCCTGTCTCCCTGAAAGTTGGGAGGCAAGGGGTTTTAAAGGTTGTGAGGAATGTGGCTGCTTCTAGGGAGGGGGAGCCTGTGGCCTTGCTGGTCAGCACTTTCCCGCCAACCTGCACTTGGCCCTGTGAGGCTGCTTGGAGAGAGGAGGAGGGCAAGATAAGAGAATTGCAGCTGGGTGTCCTTCAACTGTCTCTGTCTCCATGGGGGATGGTGGATTCTGACACCAGCATGCCGAGGAATTGAGGTCTGAGAAGCTTTAGCTTCTTGATATCAGTTTCCCTGAAACAAACCTCAAGAACTGGTAATTAGCCACAACATCAGTGTGAGCCCAGCTTGAGGCCACCTGGGCTTTTAACAATTAGTAACCTCTATCTGCCTTGTGAAGTTCAGGGATACAAAAAAGACCAATAGTTACATACGAATGTAACTTAGAGAAGCAGAGAAAGAGGATGAGTGCTTTTGGCTTTAACCCCATATATGTTGGGTTTAATATATGGGCACTGATATCAGGGCCAGCATCAGTCTGAGAGCAAGAGCTTTGCCTAATTTCCACACTGCTTTATTCTTGGGCCCTAAACTGTGAGCATACATCAGGCCCTCACTGCATACCTCAGAATGAATGAATAAATAAGTAGGCATCTAGACCCCTCAAACAGAATTTTATTGATGAAGTACCTATTATCTACTAGGCCTTTTCACAGTCAGAAACCTCAATATCCTGTTAAGCTGGACAGGAGTAAAACAATTAATACTTCTAATGTCAACTGAGTACTTACTCAGTGCCAGCTACCGTTTTGAGCGTTTTGACTCACTTAATTTGATGAAGCGTGTGTAGCATTTTATTTTCTAGAAGGTAGAATTTTTTTTTCCCTTTTTTCCCCATTTTACAGACAAACAGGCACTAAGAGACTTAGCTTCTTGCCTATGGTCACACAGATGAGTAACCGTCAGAGATATTTGACATCAGAGTCTATGCTATTAATACAGCACAGAAGATGTGGTAGGCCTAGGTTCAAACACTGGTTCTGCCGCTTATTAACTTATTCGGTTTGTGAGCTTGAACAAGACACCTTCTCTCTGCTTTAGTTTCCTCATCTGTAAAACACGTACTGTAGCGTATTTAATATAAATGTAATAGATAATATGAAAGTAGGGTTTATGTTATTGTATTGTGGTAAAAAAACAACATGAAATCTATCCTCAACAAATTTTTAACAGCACAGGTCATGATTGTTAAATATATATACATTGTTGTACAGCTGATCTCTAGAACTTTTTCATCGTCAGTGACTGAAACTGTATATACATTAAACAGCAACTCCCCATTTCTCCCTCCACATTCTACCTAGCCCCTGGCAACCACCATCTTATATCTGCTTCAGTGGGCTTGACTACTCTGGATTCTTCATGTAGGTGTACTCATGAAGAATTTGTCTGAATCTGGCTTATTTTACTTAGCATAATGTCCTCCAGTTTCTTCCATGTTGTCATAAATAGCAGGATTTCCTTCTTTTTGAAGGCTTTACTATATCCCATTGTATATTGCTATGGTGGTGCCCTTACAGCGGGATTAATGCCTTTATAAGAAGAGACATACACGTTGCTCTTTCTCTTTCTTCTCCACATGTGAGGACACAGCAAAAGGAAGCTAGGAAGACAATTCTCACCATAAACCAACCTTGATCTTGGACTTCTAGCTTCCAGAACTATGAGAAATAAATTTCTATTGTTGAAGCCACCTGGTCAATGGTCTTTTGTGATGGCAGCCTGAGCTAAGACATATGTATATACCACATTTTCCTTATTCATTTATACCTTGATGGATATTTACGTTGTTTCCATCTCCTGGCTATGTGAATAGTGCTGCAATGAACACTGTAGTAGAAATCTCTCTTCAAGATCTTTTTTTCAATTCTTTTGGATAAATACAGGTGAGAGTTCTGGATCATATGGTAGTTCCATTTTCAATTTTTTGAAGACTCTTCATACTGTTTTCTAGGTACAGAACACTTCAATTTCCAACAAAACTGTATACAAGTTTCAATTTCTCCACATCCTTGCCAACACTTGTCATTTTATGTCTTTTCTTTTTGGTTTTTTGGTAATGGCCATCCTCACAGGTGTGAGGTGATATCTCGTTGTAGTTTTGATTTACATTTCCCTGATAATTAGTGATGTTGAGAATCTTTTCATGTACCTATAGGGCATTTGTATATCTGTTTTGGAGAATGTCTGTTTAAGCCTTTTGCCCATTTTATAATTAATTAATTAATTTATCCTGAGTGGTAGGAATTCCTTATACATTTTATGTATTAACCCTTATCAGATATTTGGTTTACAAATATTTTTCTCATGTTGTAGGTGGCCTTTTCATTTTGTTAATTGCTTTCTTTGCTGTACAGAAGTTTTTTAGTTTGATGTAGTCCCGCTTGTTTATTTTTGTTTTTGTTGCCTGTGCATTTGGTGTCATATCTGAGAAATGATTGAAGGCCAGTGTCCAGAAGCTTTTACTCTATATTTTCTTCTAGCAATTTGACAGTTTCAACAGTTATGTTTAAGTATTTAACCTATTTTGTGTGGATTTTTGTGTATGGTGTAAGATAAGAGTCCAGTTTCATTCTTAAGCACAGGGATATCAGTTTTCCCAACATCATTTGTTGAAGAGACCATCCTTTTCTCATTGACTGCTGTTGGCACCCTTGTTCCAGATCATTTGTTTGTAAGTGTGGGTTAATTTCAGTGATCTCCAGTCTGTTCCACTGGTCTTGATGTTCATACCATACTGCTTTAATTATTGTAGATCTGTAATATGTTTTGACCCAAGAAGTGTGAAGCCTCCAGTTAGGTTCTTCTTTCTCAAGATTGTTTTGGCTATTTGGGGTCCTTGGTGGTTCCAACGAATTTTAGGATTTTTTTTTAATTATATGAAAAATATCATTTGGATTTTGCTAGGGATTGCATTGAATTTGAAGATCACTTTGGGTTACATGGACATTTAAACAGTATTGAGTCTTCCAAATCACTAATGCTGCATGTCTTTCTATTTATTTGTATCTTCTTTATTTCAGTGAAGTTTTGTAGTTTTCAGTGTACTATCTTCTGCCACCTTAGTTAATTTTATTTCTGAGTATTTTAGTATATTTTCATGCTATTGTGAATGGATTGTTTTCTTCATTTCCTTTTCAGATAATTTATTGTTTGTGTGTAGAAACACAGCTGTTTTGCCTGTTGATCTTGAACCATGCAACTTGCCAGAATTTGTTTATTCTGACAGTGTTTGTGGAATCTTTAGAGTCTTTTATATATATAAGATCATGTCATCTGTGAGCAGAGATAATTTTACTTGTGTCTTTCCAGTTTGGGTGACTTCTATTTGTTTTTCTGTCTGATTGCTCAGGATAGGATTTCCAGTAATATGTTGAACAAAAGTGGGGAAAGTGGGCATTTTTGATCATCCGGTGATCTTACAGGAAAAGCTTTCAGTTTTTACCACTGATTATGATTTTACCTGTTGCCTTTCAATATATGGCCTTTATTGTGTTCAGATAAGTTCCTCCTATACCTATTTGTTGAGAGTTTTTGTTATGTAAAATGCTTTTTCTGTACCAAGTGAGATGATCATGGGTTTTTATTCTTCCCTCCATTAATGTGCTGTGTCACATCTTAGTTCCTTGATTTTCATATGTGAACCATCACTACATCCCAGGAATAAATCCCACTTATTCATAGTGTGTATCTTTTTACTGTGCTTTTCAATAAGTTTTCATGTATTTGTTCAACGCTTTTTAATCTATATTCATCAGAGATATTGGCCCGTAGTTTCCTTTTCTTGTAGTGTCTTTTTCTGACCTTGGTATCAAAGTAATCCTAGCCTCATAAACAAGTTTGGAAGTGTTCTCCCCTCTTCAAGTATTTGGGAGTGTTTGAAAAGGATTGACATTAATTCTTTAAATATTTGATAGAATTCTCCAGTGAGCTCATCTGGTGCTGGGTGGTTTTTTGCTGGGAGGTTTACCATTACTGATTTGATCTCCTTTCTCATTATTGGTCTGTTCGGATTTCCTGTTTCTTCATGACTCAGTCATGGTAGGTTGTATGTTTCTAAGAATTTATCTATTTCTTCCAGGTTGTGCAATTCTATCACTATATAGTGGCCTTCTTAGTGTTTGGAAAGTTCTTGACTTAAATTCAATTTTGTCGATATAAGTACAGCCACTGCTACTCTCTTTGGTTATCATTTGCATGACGTATCTTTTTCCATCCCTTCACTTTCAGCCTATGTGTGTCCTTAGATCTAAAGTGAATTGCTTACACAGCATATTGTTGGATCCTGTTTTCTAACCATTAACCTAACCTATGTCTTTTGACTGAGAAGCTTATTTCATTAGCATTTAAAGTAATTACTGGTATATAAGGACTTATTACTGCCATCTTGTTGTTTTCTGTCTTGTAGCTTCTTTTTTCTATTCTCCTCTCTTACTGCCTTCCTTTGTGTTTCATTGATTTTTGTAATGACACACTTTGATTCCTTTCTCATTTTCTTTTGTTTATCTTCTATAGGTATTTTTTGTGATTACCATGGGGCTTATGTAAAATGTCTTATAGTTATAATTAACTATTTTAAGCTAATGACAACTAGCATACAAAAACTCTACTCTTTTACTCCTCCCTCACACATGCTTTATGTTATTAATGTCACAAGTTGTCGCTTTTTATGTTGCATGTCCATTAACATATTTTATAGCTATTCTTAACACTTTTGACTTTAACTTCTATACTAGAATTAAATATGATTTGCACACCACGAAACAGTAGTTATAGTGTTCCATATTTGCCTATAATGTTTCTAGGAATTTTCCCATTTCTGCTAGATATCTAGTTTGTTGGTGTAGACTTGTTCATATAGTAGTCTTTTATAATTATTTATATTTCTGAGGCATCAATTGTGGTGTCTCCTCTTTTATTTCTGATTTTATTTGAGCCTTCTCTCTTTCTTCTTCTAGCCGAGGATTTATCAATTTTGTTTATTAAAAAAAAAAAAAAACAACTGATAGTTTTGTGGATTGTTTTGTGTTCTTTTTTTTTATTTGTATTTCATTTATTTCTGCTCTAATATTTATTATTTTCTTCCTTCTGCTAACTTCAGGCTAACTTTACACTTGTTTTCTTAATTCCTTGAGTTGTAAAGATAGGTGGTTTATTTGAGATAGTAATTCTTTTTTAATGCAGGTATTTGTCACTACAAAATTCCCTCTTATTACTGTTTTTGCTACATCCCAAGGTTTGGATATGTTGTGTTTTTATTTTCATTTGTCTTGGGATACTTTTTAAATTCCCTTTTGATTCCTGTTTGGTTGTTCAAGAGTGTGCTTTATAATTGCCATATATTAGTGAATTTTCCTGTTTTCTTGTTGTATATATTTCTAGTTTCATTCCACTGTGGTCATAAAAGATACTTAGAATTATTTCAGTCTGCTTAAATTTGTTAAGACTTATTTTGTGACCTAATGTGATCTATCCTAGAGAATGTTCTATGTGAGCTTGGGAAGTATGCGTGCTCTGCTGTTGGGTGGGTTGTTCTGTACTTATCGGTTAGGTCCATTTGGTCTATAATATTGTTCAAGACAGCTGTTTCCATATTGATTTTCAGTTTGGATGTTTCAAGCATTATTTTAAGTGGGATGTTGAAGTCCTCTACTATTATTGTATTGTTGCCAATTTCTGTCTACTGATCTGTCAATCTTTGCTTTATATATTTAGATTCTGTGATGTAGGTATGTACATCTTTAGAAATGTTATATCTTCCTGTTTAATTAACAACAAAATGTTATATCTTCCTGTTTATTTAACCCATTTTCCATTTTATGAATGAACTTCTTTGTCTCTAGACATGGTTTTAAACTTAAAGTCTATTTTGTCTGACATAAATATAGCTATCTTTGCCTTCTTTTGGTTACAATTTTCATGAAATATTTTTCTATTCTTAATTTTCAGCCTGTCTGAAAGCGAATCTGTTCTAATAGATTCTAAAGTAATAGAATAGACTCACTAATTCTAAAGTGAGTCTCTTGTAGACAGCATATCACTGGATTTCTTTTTTATCTATTTAGCCACTCTGTGCCTTTTGATCGGTGAGCTTAATTAATTTACACTTAAGGTGATTATTGATAATTGAGGATTTCTAGTGCCATTTTGTTTATTGCTTTCTGTTTGTCTTGCAGTTGTTTTGTCCCTCTCTTCCTTTGTTATTTGGTGATATTTTATATGATGCATTTTGGATTTTTTTTCTCTTTATGTTTCAGTATCTATTATTGGGTTTTTCTTTGTGTTTACCTCAAGGCTAACATAAAATATCTTGCAGTTATTAACGTCTATTTTAAGTTGATAACATAATTTCAGTTGCATACAGAAATACTCCTCTTTTTTCTTACCATACTTTGTGTTCTTGTAGACAGAGTGTGCTACTTTTTATATTTCATATAAATTAAATTTTTTTTATTTATTTACTTTTCTATTAGGGTAAAAGTAATTTACCCAGGATCTTTACAATGTCACACTAATCTGTATATTTCCATATATTTGCCTTGGAAGTTTAAACTTTAGAATGCTTTTGCATTGCTGCTTAGTGTGTTTTTGTTTCAATTTCTGTCTTTTGTGTGTGTGTGTGAGGAGGACGAGCCCTGAGCTAACATCTGATGCCAATCCTCCCCTTTTTTCTTGAGGAAGACTGGCCCTGAGCTAACATCGGTGCCCATCTTCCTCTACTTTATATGGGACGCCGCCACAGTATGGCTTAACAAATGGTGCGATGGTGCACACCCGGGATCCGGGCTGCCGCAGCGGAGTGCGTGCACTTAACCACTTGCTCCACCAGGCCGGCCCGTCGTTTCAATTTCAAGAACTCCCTTAAACATTTCCTAAAAGTCAGGTCTAGTGATGATAAACTCCTTCAGATTTTCTTTGTCTGGGAAACTCTATTACTTCTTCATTTTGTTTTCTAATTTTTTTTATTGTGGTAAAATACATATGTCGTAACCATTTTTAAGTGTATTGTTTAGTGGCATTAAGTACATTCATATTGTTGTGAAATTGTCACCAGCTTCCATGTCCAGAATTCTTTTCATTTTGCAAAACTAAAACTATACCCATTAAACAACAACTCCAAATTTCCTCTTCCCTTCAGCCCCTGGCAATCACCATTCAACTTTCTCTCTCTACGATTTTGACTATTCTAAGTACCTCATTTAAGTGGAATTACACAGTATTTTGTTTTTGTGACTGGTTTATTTCATTTAGCATAATGCCCTCAAGTTTATTCCATATTATAGCATATGTCAGAATTTCCTTCCTTTTTAAGGATAATATTCCGTCATATGTATATGCCACATTTTGTTTATCCATTCATCTGACAATGAACACTTCAGTTGCTTCCACCTATTAACTTGCAAGTAATGCTGCTATGACTCTGGGCTTACAAACGTTTGTTTAAGAGCCTCCTTTCAATTTCGGGGGGGTATATGCATAGAAGTGGAATTAATGGATCATATGATAGTTCTATTTTTAATTTTTGAAGAAAATCCGTATTTTTTCCCACAGCAGCTCTACCATTCTACCTTCCCACTAACAGTGCACAGAGTTCCAATTTCTCCACATCCTCACCAAAGCTTGTTATTTTCCACGTTCTTTTATTATAGTAGCCATCATAATGGACTCTCTTCCATTTTTTAAAATTAATTAATTTATTTGTTTATATTAAGGTATAAATAACATACATTATATTGGTTTCAGGTGTATAACATAATGATTTGATATATGTATACACTGCAAAATGACAACCACAAAAAGTCTAGTTAACATCTATCACCATACATAGTTATAAAAAAATTTTTTTATCGTTTCTTATGGCTGAGTAGTATTCCATTGTGTATATATACAATGTTATAAACCAATGTTACTGCAATAAATAAAAAAATTTTTAAAAAAAGAAGCAAGGTGGAAAGAAAAGAGAGTTCAGATAAATTCATTCAGGGATAAGGAAGGAGACTATACTGAAATCTAATTTTCTAGAAAAGAATCAAGATTTATCCATAAGGATTGGGCTTTGTTCTCTTTCTATTGCTGATGTCTCACAAAGTAATCATGCCCACGTCTCAGTGGTGAAATGAGTATGTTAAACCAGAGACCACTTCACCTGCAAAAAAAAAAAAAAAAATTTTTTTTCTTTTTCCTTATACTATGGACTTTTAAGATTTATTATCTTAACTCTCAAATATGCAATATGTGTTATTAACTATAGTCAAGATATAGTCAAGTATATTACATTCCAGTGACATTTATTTTATAACTGGAATTTTGTGCCTTTTGACCTTTTTCACCCATTTCATCCTACGCACACTTCCTTCCCTCTGACAACCACTAATGTGTTATCTGTATCTTTGAGCTTTTTGTTTTGTTTTGTTTTGTTTGTCTGTTGTGTTATTGTTTAGATTCAACATATAAGTGAGGTCATATGATATTTCTCTTTCTGACTGATTTCACTTAGCATTATTTTCTCAAGGTTAAATAATTTTGTTGCAAATGGAAAGATTTAATTTTTTTATGGCTGGACAGTATTGCATTCTACGTATACATTACATCTTCTTTATTCATTCATCCATCAATGGACAGTTAGGTTGTTTCCATATCTTGGGTATTGTCAAAATATAACTTCAACATCTCTCATGAAACCTACTAAAGGGCTTTTATCTTCCTGATTTCTTTTTCTTGGTTTTGGCTTAAATTTTTTGTTGTTGTTGTTGAGGAAGATTGGCCCTGAGCTACATCTGTGCCCATCTTCCTCTATTTTGTATGTGAGATGCCGCCACAGCCTGGCTTGATGAGTGGTGTGTAGATCCATGCCCAGGGCTGGAACTCGTGAACCCTGGGCCACCAAAGCACAAAACACAAACTTAACCACTACGCCACTGGGCCAGCTCCTGGCATAAATGTTTTTAATGCAAATTTCTGAGACTGTTAATATTTGGTTTCATCTTAAGGATTTAGAATATGGTATTTTATTTTCACTATTTTAGAAATAATAGGTATATGTCACTGTTTTCATATATATTATATACAATATACCCATGTTATATACATAAGCATATATATAAACATGTGTACGCATATAGGTTTCCCCCACTGTCTGGAAATAGAGCATTCCTATGAAACCTTTCATAAGCCAGAATGGCATAAAGCAAAGAAGCAATTACCATTAATTTATATGGGAAAATATTTTGAGTGTTCCCAGTCTCAAAAAATAACTTACCAAAATAAATTGAGATAAGGCACAGATGGTCACAGACACAGATGCAAAGGATGGTGGCTTGATGCTGAGATACTGGCCGTACTTCCTGGGGAAGGAACTTGGCAGCTGCACTCTTGCTGCTCAGGGTGTGTACTGCCTTTGTAATGGCTCGCTGTTCCTCTAACGACTTACTGCAAAAGAAATGCTGAATGCTCTATTTGCCATTTTTCATAAAAGTGAAAATTCTCCTCAGGTTTCTTTAGTTTAGCAAAACAGATACATTGTAGGTCTTTTGTAAAGCAAAGTGGTATAAAGTGAATTTTGGATAGTGAGAGAAATCTGTATAAATATGTATAAAGTTGATATTTTGAATATGATTCAAAATTTCTATGTTAGTTTTACATGAACTGCATTTCTTTTCTTTTTATTTTTTGATCCTCTTCACTTATTTCTTCCACCTCTCACTCCATATCTCTGGCTACCTTCAATCTGTTCTCTGTATCTATGAGCTGGAATTTTTTTTTTCAGATTCCACATTTAAGAGATAGATCATAGAGTATTTATCTTTCTCTGACTTATTTCACTTAGCATAATGTCCTTGAGGTCAATTCATGTTGTTGCCAATGGCAAAATTTCATTCTTTTTTATGGCTGAATAATATTCCATTGTGTATATATACATATATGTGTATATAGGCACCAAAATTTCTTTATCTACTTATTCATCGATGGACATTGAGGTTGTTTCCATATCTTGGCTATTGTAAATAATGCTGCAGTAAACATGGGGGTATATATATCTTTTTCAATTAGTGTTTTCCTTTTCTTTGGATAAATACTCAGAAGTGGAACTGCTGGATCATATGGTAGTTCTATTTTTAATTTTTTGAGGAACCTCTACACTGTTTTCCATAGTGGCTGCACAATTAATATTCCCACCAACAGTGCACAGGATTCTCTTTTCTCCATGTCTTAACCAACACTTGTTATTTCTTGTATTTTTTTTCCAGTAACTTTATTGAGATCATAATGGTTTATAACATTGTGTAATTTCGGGTGTACATTATTGTTTATCAGTTTCTAAGTAGACTTCATCACGGTCACCCCAAGTAGTCTAATTATTGTCTGTCACTGTGCATATGTATCCCTTTACCCCTTTACCCACCACCCACTCCACTTCCCCTCTGGTAACCACTAATCCGTTCTCTTTTTCCATATATTTGTTATATTTCACATATGAGTGAAATCATGCAGTATTTGTCTTTCTCTGTCTGGCTATTGCCCTTAACATCATACCCTCAAGGTCCATCCATGTTGTTGCAAATGGGACAATTTTGTCTTTTTATATGGCTGAGTAATATTACATTGTATATATATATACCACATCTTCTTTATCAGATCCTCAGTTCTTGGGCACTTGGGTTGCTTCCACGTCTTGGCTATTGCGAATAATGCTTCAGTGAACATAGGGGTGCATAAATCTCTTTGGATCATTGACTTCAAGTTCTTTGGATAAATACCCAGTAGTGGGACAGCTAGATCGTATGGTGTTTCTATTTTTAACTTTTTGAGAAATATCCATACTATTTTCCATAGTGGCTACACCTGTTTGCATTCTCACCAGCAATGTATGAGGGTTCCCTTTTCTGCACATCCTCTCCAACATTTGTTGTTTTTCTTCTTGGAAATTATGGCCATTCTGACTGGTGTAACATAATATCTCACTGTTGTTTTGATTTGCATTCCCCTAATAATTAGTGATGGTGAACATTACTTCATGTGTCTGTGGGCTGTCTGCACATCTTCTTTGGAAAAATGCGTATTCATATCCTCCGCCCATTGTTTGATTGTTTGTTTGCTAGCTGTTGAGTTGTATGAGTTCTTTACATATTTTGGAGATAAACTCCTTTTCGGATAAGTGATTTGCAAATATTTTCTCCCAGTTGGTGGTTGTCTTTTTGTTTTGTTCATGGTTTCCTTTGCTTTGCAGGAGTTTTTAGTCTGATGTAGTCCCATTTGTTAACTTTTTTGTTTGTTTCCCTTGCCCAATCAGACACAGTATTTGAAAAGATGCTGCTAAGATCAATGTCACATTTTCTTCTAAGAGTTTTATAGTATAAGGTCTTATGTTCAAGCCTTTAATCCATTTTGAGTTAATTTTTGTGTATGGTGCAAGAGATGGTCTACTTTCAATCTTTTGAAAGTGGCTGTCCAGCTTTCCCCACACCTTTTATTGAAGAGACTTTGCTTTCTCCGTTGTATGTTCTTGGATCCTTTGTCAAAGATTAACTGTCCATGGATGTGTGTTTCTATTTCTGGGCTTTCAATTCTGTTCCATTGATCTGTTTTTCTGTTTTTGTGCCAGTATGATGCTGTTTTGATTACTATAGCTTTGGACTATATTTTGAAATCAGAGATTGTCATGCCTCCAGCTTTGTTCGTTTTTCTCAGGATTGCTTTTGCTATTCTGGGTCTTTTGTTGTTCCATATAAATTTTAGGACCCATTATTCAATTTCCGTGAAGAATGTCATTGATATTCTAATTGGTATTGCATTGAATCTGTAGATTGCTTTAGGTAGTATGGACATTTTAACTATGTTGATTCGTAAAACTCACGAGCATGGAATATTTTTCCATTTCTTTGTGTCTTCTTCAATTCCTTTCAATAACGTCTTATAGTTTTCAGTGAATAGGTCATTCACCTCTTTGATTAAGTTTATTCCTAGATACTTTATTCTTTTTGTTGTGATTGTAAATGGGATTGTACTCTTGATTTCACTTTCTGCTAGTTCATTGTTAGTGTATGGAAACGCAACTCCTTTCTGTTAGGTGACTTTGTATCCTGCAAATTTACTGTAGTTATTGATTATTTCTAATACTTCTCTGATGGATTCTTTAGGGTTTTCTGTATATAGGATTCTGTTGTCTGCAAACAGCAAGAGTTTCACTTCTTCCTTTCCAACTTGGATTCCTTTTATTTCTTTTTCTTGCCTAATCGCTCTGGCCAAAACCACCAGCACTATGTTGAATATGAGTGGTGAGAGTGGGCACCCTTGTCTTATTCCTGTTCTCAGAGGGATGGCTTTCAGTTTTTCACCATTAAGTATGATGTTGGCTATGAGTTTGTCATACATGGCCTTTATTATGTTGACATACTTTCCTTCTATACACATTTTGTTGAGAATTGTTATCCTAAGTGGATGTTGGATCTTGTCAAATACTTTCTCTGCATCTATTGAGGTGATCATGTGGTTCTCATTCTTTATTTTGTTAATATGGTATATCAGATTGATTTATTTGCAGATGTTTAACCATCCCTGCACCCTAGAATAAATCACAGTTGATCATGGTGTATGATCCTTTTAATGAATTGCTGTAGTTGGTTTGCCAATATTTTGTTGAGGATGTTTGCATCTAGGTTCCCTAGCAATGTTGGCCTGTAATTTTCCTTCTTGTGTTGTCCTTGTCTGGTGTTAGTGTCAGGGTAATGGCCTCACAGAATGAGCTAGGAAGTGTTCAGTCTTCTTCAATATTTTGGAATAGTTTGAGAAGGATAGGTATTAAATCTTTGAATGTTTGGTAAAATTCTCCCAGAGAAACCATCTGGTCCTGGTCACTTGTTTTTGGGAAGATTTTGATTATTGTTTCAATCTCTGTACTTATGATTTGTCTATTCAGATTCTCTATTTCTTCTTGATTCAATTTTGGGAGGTTGGTTGAGTCTCAGAACTTATCCATTTCTTCCGGGTTCTCCAATTTGTTGGCATATAATTTTTCATAGTATTCTCTTATATTTTGTATTTCTTTGTATTTCTGCAGAATCTGTTGTTATTTCTCCCCTTTCACTTCTAATTTTATTTATTTGAGACTTCTCTCTTTTTCTTGGTGAGTTTGGCCAAGAGTTTGTCAATTTTATTTATCTTCTCAAAGAACCAGCTCTCAGTTTCATAATCCTTTCTACTGTTTTTTTAGTCCCTATTTCATGTATTTCTGCTCTGATTTTTATTATTTATTTCCTTCTGCTGACTTTGGGCTTTGTTTAGTCTTCTGTTTCTAGTTCTGTTAGGTGCACCTTAAGGTTACTTACGTGAGATATTTCTTATTTGTTGAGGTGGGTCTGTATTGCTACGAATTTCCCTCTTATGACCACTTTTGCTGTGTGCCATGGGAACTAGTATGTTGTATTTTCATTTTCCTTTGTCTCCAGGTATTTTTTAATATCTCTTTTGATTTCTTCATTGATCCAATGGTTATACAGTAGCATGTTGTTTAGTCTCCACATATTTCTGACTTTCCCAGTTTTTTTTTCTTGTAGTTGATTTCTGGTTTCATAATACTGTGGTCAGAAAAGATGCTTGGGATGATTTCAATCTTCTTAAATTTATTGAGGCTTGTTTCCCAACATATGGTCTATCTTTGAGAATGATCCATGTGCACTTGAGAAGAATGTGTATTCCGCTGTTTTGGAATGGAATGCTCTGTATATATCTATCAAGTCCATCTGATCAAATGACATTTAAATCTACTATTTCCTTGTTGACTTTCTGTCTGGATGATCTGTCCATTGATGTAAGTGGGGTGTTGAGGTCCCCTACTATTATTATGTTGCTGTTAATTTCTCCCTTTATGTCTGTTAATAGTTGCTTTATGTACTTTGGTGCCCCTGTGTTAGGTGAAAATATATTAATACGTCTTATGTCCTCTTGGTGGAATGTCCCTTTTATCATTATATACTGCCCCTTTTTGTCTCCCATTGTCTTTTTTTTAACTTGAAGTCTGCTTTGTCTGATATAAGTATGGCAATACCTACTTTCTTTTGTTTGCCATTAGTTTGGAGTATCATTTTCCATCCCTTCACTCTGAGCCTATGTTTGCCTTTAGAGCTGAGATGTGTTTTCTGAAGGCAGCATATTGTTGGGTCTTGTTTTCTAATCCATCCATCTTCTCTGTCTTTTGACTGCAGAATTCAATCCATTTACGTTTAGTGTGATTATTGATATATGACGGCTTAATACTGACATTTTATCTCTTGTCTTCCAGTTGATCTATGTTTCCATTGTTTCTCTTCCTTTGTCTTTCTGATTGACATTTCATTTTGGTGGTTTTCCGAGGAATTTTGCTCAGTTTCCTCTCTTTTTGTGAATTGTGGCTCTGCTCTCATTTTTTGTTTAGTGGTTACCGTGAGGTTTGTATAAAAGATCTCATAGATGACATAGTCCATTTCCTCATTTCCTCTTACCTCCATTAACCTAAGCAGGTTCCATCCCTTGACTCTTCCCCTTCTGAATTATTGTTGTTACAAATTATTATGTTTTCCATACTGTGAGTTTGTGATGAAGTTGAATTGTTTATAGCTACTTTTTATACTTTCTCTCCCTTTATTTTTCAGTTATAACTGAGTATTTGCTTCCCTGTTCTGATAGAACTGGGGTGTTCTGATTTTGTCTGTCTAATTATCTCCTTGCTCAAAGCTTTTTAGACCTTTGTCTTTTTGTTTGCAGTGTGAGTGTGCTTTTAGTTATTTCTTGCAGGGAAGGTCTAGTGGCAATGAACTCCCTCAACCTTTGTTTATCTGGGAAAGCTTTTATTTCTCCATTGTATCTGAAATAAAATTTTGCTGGATAGAGTATTTTTGGCTGAAAGTTTTTATCTTTCAGTATTTTGAATATATTATTCCATTCTCTCCTAGCCTGTAGAGAGTCTGCCAAGATTTCCACTGAAAGCCTGATAGGCATTCGTTTGTATGTTATTTACTTTTGTCTAGCTGCCCTTAATATTTTTTCTTGGTTGTTGTCTTTTGCCAGTTTTGCTATTATACGCTTTGGGGAAGGTCTTTTAGCATTGATATAATTAGGCATTCTATTAGCTTTGTGTATTTGTAAATCCAGTTCCTTCCCCTGGTTTGGGAAGTTCTCAGCTATCACTTCTTTAAACAATCTCTCTGCTCCTCTATTCTCCCTCTGGAATATCTATAATCCTTATGTTGCATTTGCTTATTGAGTTGGATATTTCTCGAAGAATTCCTTTATTTTTTTGAAATCTTATTTCTATGTTCTCCTCCACCTGTCCTGTTTCTATATTTTTATCCTCTAAATCACTAATTCTTTACTCCATCACATCAACTCTATTTTTTAAGGATTCTGGATTATTTTTTATTTCATTGCTTATGTTTTTCATATCCAGAATTTCTGCTTGATTTTTTTTTTTTTTTTTTGTAGTTTCAATCTCTGGCCTGAAGAGATTCATTTTATTCCTGAGCTCACTGAACTGTTTCTCTGTGTCCTCTTGTATCTCTTTGAGTTTCTTTATGAGAGCCATATTGAATTCTCTGTCATGTAGATTGTAAATTTCTGTGCCTTGAGGGTTGGTTTCTGGAGAATTGTCACTTTTCCTTCTGGCCGGAACTGTTGCTGTGGTTTTTCATGATGTTTGATGAACAAATCTTTTGTCAGGGCGTTTGTGGTAGTATCAGGTCACAGATTCCACCTGCTCCTGGTAGGGGGAGCAGGAGTAGACTTTCTGGTCCCACCCTGTCTGCTGGAAGTTGTGTGGGTACTGCGAGTGCTTGCTCCCACCTGGAGAGCTTGCAGGCACTTGTGTGGACTGTGTTTGGTAGGCGGAGTTCCTTGCTGGGGAATGAGCTAGTGCTACTCCTTGAGGCCACAGGGACATGGTGAACTCCCCCTCTTGCCTGGAAAGCGATCACAAGTGGGTTAAGGGCACTTAACCCATGCTACCTCTTTGTGCAGTTGCCCTGGGGCACACTCCCTCTTTCAGCGGTCAGCAGTACTATTGGTGCTCACACAGGCCTGGATTGTACTTGCTTTGGAGTGCTTAGTTCTGCCACAGACTCCACTTGCAGACCACAAGCTGCTGTGCTTGGTAGGCAGGGCTTCTTGTGTAGACCCAGCCAGGGCCACTCCTTGGGGCCACAGGGCATGGTGAGCTCCCCTCCCTGGCGGGAAAGTAATCACCAGTGGACTAAAAGCTGCCACTGCCTCTTCTTAAAGTCACCACTGGGCACACGCCCACTTTCAGGGTGCTTGTGCTAGGCTGGAAAGCGATCCTTTGTGTGCACAGGCCTGTTGGGGAGGGTAGGGAATGCTCACTTATCTCCACCACTTCCCTGAGGGTCAGTCTGTCCACGCTCAGATGTATAGCTGCATATGTCTCTCAGGCATCCTCTTGTGCTTTGTAGGCTTCTTCTGTTGGTCAATGAATGTCCATTTAGATGTAGTTCAAAACGGTGAGAGATAAAGGCAACAGGTCACTAAGCCATGTTGCTGATGTCACTCCCTTGTCTTTTTGATAATACAGTTTCTGACAGGTATGAAGTATACCTCATTGCATTTCCCTGATGATTGGTGACGTTGAGCTTCTTTTCATGTGCTTGTTTGCCAATTGTATGTCTTCTTTGGAAAAAAGTCTATTCAGACTCTCTAACTATTGTTTAATTGACTTGTTTGTTTTTTGCTATTGAGTCATATGAGTTCTTTATATATTTTGGACATTAGCAGTAAAGAAGTAGACTGCTTCACTTCTTCTGTTCTGGTTGTTACAAACTTTGTCTCTTCTCGTCTTATTGAGGTTTTATGTATGTGCTCTGTGTGAGTGTGTGTGTGTGTGTGTGTGCATGTTTTATGTTCAAAACTGTTGTATTTGATTATATTTAATCTTTTATTTAGGGCGTTTTGCATCTGGTTCAATGAGTGAAAGGATCCTACAGATTTCAAGAACCATCTTTATCTGGCATTAGAATCAAGGAAATCTTATGACTTCAAGTGGGAAGCTATTGTTCTCTTCTGGAATAACTTTTGTTGGAAGAATTATCTGTTTCTTAAGAGCATGCTAGAGCTCACCTATGAAAACACCTTGGTCTCAGTTCTTTTTATTACATTCTTCTCCTCCAATGGTGGCACTCTATGTTTTCAACAGTGCTTTCTACAGATAGTCTCCAAATGATATCCACCTTTGAAAATTGTTTAACTAAAATACCACATGGAAGTTTCTTGGTCTACAAGAAGGTGTGGACCAGAGAGGGGGAGGAAGGTTGGCAAGAACTGGGTTGGATTTGAGAGAGATGTGAGAGTCAGCTTACCCGTGGGTAGGGACTTAGGAATCCCTGTCTGGGAGTGTGTGTGGGTCAACTTTACCTCTTGCACCTTTCAGAAAGGACTCTCCTTTAATCTCTCTCATCCTTCTTCCTCCAGATGTGGTGGTGGAGACGGGACTGGCCACTGTGGAGCCACCGACTGCTCACAGGACAGTGGCGGGGAGAACCACAGTTGAGACCATAACTACCGGGACATAGATTACGGTTTGTGTCCCTGTGAGAACTGCAGCCAGGAGGGCAGGCACAACTAGAATTACTTGTCTGAGGAGGTGCCATCCGCAGGTAGCTCTCAGCTCCTACACCTTCAGATTGTGCTCAGTGTCTTTTCCTCACCTGGTGGCTCTGTCCCCACATCCCTCCTGAGGGATCCTCTCCTGAGTTGGGTCTTTCTGACTTCCATATGCTTGGCTCTATACTCCTGAGGTCCCTGCCCCCACCTCTTTCCCTTCCTCCCTGTGGTTCATTTGGGATGCATGGTTTACTGCAAGCCTTGTACTGCCTGCTCGCAGCCAATCTGGGGCACTTGATGAGTCTCTTACATGGGACCTGGCATTTAGGGTTGGGATGGCAACTGGGAAAATAGATCACCAAGCAGAGCAGCCCTGAGAGGCCAATCATGGGCATTCTCAGTGGTGACAGAGCCCCTAAAGAGAAAGGAGAGACCCCCTCAGGCCTCTCCTTTGGGCACAGGAAATAGTTCCATGTTGGGTAGTAGCCCAATGCCTGACAGGTGAGGGCATGATGTTCACCATGAGGGAGCCCCATCTGCGGGACAGAGAGAGCCTTGCCTAATGGAAACCCCAGTTTGAGGAGGCCGTGAGGACTGTGGTCCAAGCAGCAGACACCACTCCTATCCAGCAGGGTAGGAAGGGAACTTTTGCATCCCCAACCCTAGGGGCGTTAGAGTGTGAGCTGCTGGCCACCTTCTGGACGGTCCAGTGCAAAGACCACTCTGGTGGACCACCAGCTTTGGTAAGAGTACCAGGGAATGAGGGCAGCCAAGTTTACCCAGTGGCAGCTGTGGAGCTGTGCCTGCATGTCTCCAGGGGCACAGGGTGGGACCTGGGTGGACCCCTTAGGAAGAGAGAGGGTGGAGCCCTGAGTTATCTGACCCTGTGAGGGAGGGAGGGCTGTAGACCCAGGCCTGACCCGCTTGGGCCTGAAATGGAGGAATTGGGCAACGAAGAACTCAGCAACCACACCCTGTTTTGAGGGAGACTGTTGGTGACAGGATTGACCAGGGCTGAGGATCAGCAAGGAGCAGTGTCTGTGGCCCTCATTCCTTCACCAGCTCCTGCTGGCTGGCTCTGAGATCTTAAGCTATTCACATGCCCACAGCTTGGTGGCAGGGCCCAGGCTCAGGCTGGTGAACAGCAGAAGACATGTAGCCTTCTCAGTCTTGTGGAATAATTCCTCAGCTGGCTGCGGAAGAAAGGACGAGCAATAGAGGATTGGGTCCAGTGTCTAAACTCCAAACACTCTTCTCTGGGAGGTTCAAGCTGTGTCAGGTGACCTTTTCTTGGGAGTTCCCCCTGCACCTCTTCTCTACCACACCCCCTGCACCCATACTGCCACCAGTCTCTCCCCAACCCAATCCCTAAAGAAAGTTCCCAAAGCTATCCCTTGGAGAATTTCTAGCCCCGGAGGAGTTGCATTCTAGATCATATGCTCAGCTCTATACTTCTGAGGTCAGTCTGCCCTGAGCCTTTAGCCAGAACCTGCCCAACTGTCAGAGACTACCTGTCTTGGAGAGCCAGTGGTTAGCCCCTAGTCCCACTCCACATAGACTGCTTCTTCTCGTCTCATTCTGTCAGCCAGCTGAGATTCCTACAAGGCCTCCCCAGGCTCCAAGACTCAGCACAGGCAACAACAGCATAGGAACAACACCCCCAACCCACTAGGCTTCCCCCTAGATAGCTGCTTTTGGGTCCAGGATTATGAAATCAACGAAGTAGAGAATGAGGAGGAGGGAGGGTAGAAGACCAGCCACATTGTTATGCTGAGGATGCTGCCACAGGCAGGCACTGAGGAAGACATACAGACCCCCATATCTCCCAGCAGGTGACAGAGCAGGAGGCCAGGCTGGGTCTTCTTCAGGGCCCTCAACCCCTGCCTCACCTCCAACCTCAGCACCTTTCATCCCTTCTGCCCACCAGCTCCTGTCCCCCAGCCCTGATCCGTCCTCTCCTCTGTGACAGACCCTGTCATCTCCTCAGTTGCAAGAGAGGAGTGTCAGATAGGCTGGCTTGGCCAAGGGGCAGCAGTGGGTGTCTGATCATGATGGGTGTGGGAGGGAGAAGAGCATTCCTCCACTGATTCGCCTTCTACTCTGTATAAGTTGATCCAGGGCCAGACACTCACCAGGCCCAGTGACAGATGTTGCTGGTGGCAGAGATGACGTGTGGTTCTTGCAACCCTAGGGGAAAAGAGGTTCCCATGGGATTTTAATTCTCCTTCTTCCCCCACCCATTTCTGTCGGAAGCATCGACTCTCACCAGTGACCTAGCCACAGAGCTTCTTCCTTCACTGCCTGATGACAGTCTCCTTACCCTGTTTTGCTTTATGGTGTTCTCTCTCTTCCATCTTCTCCTTTGATCTCCTGTTTCCTCATCATACACACTTCTCATAATAAGCCACATTAAAACCCCTGGAGGACCACTAGAATAACCTGCTTTCTAGCCCCCATGATTCTCATCCGTCTTACCCTACCCCATCCCTGTGAGTTCTCGGCTCAGCTCTCCTCTGAAATCTGCTGGCTGCCCATGTTTCAGCAGAGGAAGTCTCATCTGTATTTAAGAACTCCTCAAGTCTGGCATGCCTCCCCTGATCAGGGCCAGACAGTAACTGATTGCTAACAGTAGTTGAGGATTACCACATGGTGGGCCAGGTCTGATTTAACCCTTCCAGCAGCCCTGCAGGGACGTTCCTCCCTGTATCCCTATCCTGCATGTAAGGAAACAAGCCCCAGAGCAGTGAAGTGACTTGCCCCAGGTCCCCCAGACAGCGAATGGCTGAGGGGGGTCGGGTCAGAACCTGGGCAGCTGGACCCTAGAACTCACATTCTTACTATTTCCTGAGCCTTCTCTGAATGTCTGGACAAGACTCTTCTACGTGTCTTTCCTAATTATTCTCATGACAGCCTTATAAAATGTTAGTCTCCTTTCTACTGTTTAACCTGCTGAGGAAACTGAAACTGAGGCATTAAGACTCTGGCCCCAGAATGCCACACGTAGGCTCCCCATCCTCTGCAACAGGCCCCACTCGCTTAGACACCCTACCTCATGTGGTTCAAATCCTAAATTGCCTCTCCAGCTTCCCTCTGGCCTATGTGTACATCAACAAAGATCATAAATAAGAACAAACAGAGGCTGTTTATTCAGACCTGGCAGTCAGCCACCCTAACCGTGTTTGCCTGTGAAAAACATGGAAGCCCCCACATTGCTGGCGAGAGCAAGCTGGAGATGGACTAACTAGAAATAGAGTATCTTAAATGTGATTGATTTGGGGAGGGTGCCTGGCTTTGTTAGACCGCTTCTGAATTGGAAGTAGGGGCACAGTTAGAGAAACTGGCAGTCACTAACCCAGTCCTGACTCTCCTGAGCCTACTGTTCTCCACTGTCACAGGGGTTGTGATTAGCTGTCTGGCTGGTTGCTGCAGGAGTTGTGATTGAGCTTCCTGGGCTGCTTTCTGCAGATGTGGTTTGGCTTCCTGGATGGCTGCTGCAGAGACTGGTTAAGTTTCCTAGGCCAGTTTCTGCAGAGCTGCTAGCTAGGCTTCCTGGGCTGATTGTTGTTTGCAGAAGGTGCAGTTTGGCTGCCTAGCTGGTTGCTTTATAGTTTCTGGTTAGCCTTCCTGGGCCACTTGCTGCAGAAAATTGTGGTTTGGCTCCTGGGTCAGTTACGGCTGAGGATATGGTGAGGCCTCTTGGGCTTATTGACGCAGAGGTTGTGGTGGGCCTCTGGCTGATTTCTGAAGGCAGCTGTGGTTTGCCTTCCTGGGTGGATTGCTGCAGATGTTATGGTTAGCTCTCGAGCCACCTGCTGCCGTGCTTGCGATTAGACTTCCTGGGTCGATTGTGCAAAGGCTGTACAGTTTGCTTTCAAGGGCTGTTTGCCGAAGAGGTTGTTGTTAGGTTTCCCGGAATGGTTGGAGCTGAGGCTGCGGTTAGGCATCCTTACTGGCTGCTGGCATCCTAGCCAATTGCTGAAGATGGTGTTGTGGTTTGGCTTCCACCTGCTTGCTACGGAAGTTATGGTTAGCTTTGTTGGACAATTACTACTGTGGTTATGCCTCTTGGGCAGGGTGTTGCAGGGGCTGGGCTAAGTGCTGAAGAGGTTGTGGTTTGGCTTTCTGAGCTGATTGCTAGAAGTGTCGGATGTTATTCTTGTGCTGACCTCTGAGGTGTATAGGTTTGACTTTCTGGATGGTTGCTGCAGAGGTTGCAGTTAGGCTTCCTAGGATGACCTGGAGGTGTTTTCATTTGTCTCCCAGGGTGGTTGAAAAAATTTATAATTAGGCTTCCTGGTTGCTGCAAAGGTTGCGATCAGGCTTTCTAGGGCGATTATCACTCACTTTGTGGTAGGCCTCCTGAGCTCAGTGCTGCAGTGTAGGTTCCTGTAGTTGTGGGTTTGCTTCCTGGCCAGTTGCTGCCCAGGGTGTGGTGTGGTTTACCGGCTGGCTGCTATGGAGTTTGTGTTTAGGCTTCCTGGCTTATTGCTGCAAAAGCTGTACGTAGGCATTCAGAGACTATGGTTAAGCTCTCTGGGTTAGAGTGAGTACATATTGTGGTAAGCTCCTAAGGCAGCTTCATGCAGATGTGGTAGTCAGGTTTCCTGGGCTGAATACTGCAGGGTTCGTAGTTTTGCTGCCTGAGGTGACTGTGGGGTGGTTTGTGGTCAGCTTTCCTGTGCTGGCTGCTGTCAAGGTTGTAGACTGGTTTTCTGGAGTGGTGCTACAGAAGAGTGGTTTAGCTTCCTGGCTGGTTGCTGCAAAAGGTATGGTTGGTCTTTCTGGGCTGCATGCTGCAGAGAGTGCAGAGAGGCTTCCTATCAATTACTCTGGACGTTTTGTTCAGCTTCCTGAGACTGTAGCTGCAGAGGGTGTGGTTATGCTTCCTAAGTGTTTATTCCAAATGCTGTGGTTTGGATTCCTGCCTTATTGTTGTGGAGGCTGTGGTTAGTCTCTCTGGGTGGCTTGCCACTGATGTGGTTAGCTACCTAGCTGGTTCCTGTAGAAGTGGTGGTAGGACTTCCTGGGATTACTGCTGCAGTGGTGGCATGTGGCTGCTTGGGCCTTGTGTTAGGGTTCTGCCTGAAAACAGAACCAACATGAGGGATAGATAGATATAGGGGTAGATCCATAAGTACATAGACAGGGAAAGAGAAGTATATACGTATTATAAGGAATTGGCTCACGTGATTACGTGAGGAGGCTGAGTAGTCCCAAGGTCTACAGTCAGCAGTCTGGAGATCTGGAACTGCTGATGGTGTAGTCCCAGTTGAACACCATCTGGCTCGAGACCCAAGGAGAGTCTGCTTTTCAGTTGGAGTCAGAAGACAAGAAAAAAAAACGTCTCAGCCCACACAGTTCAAACAGGAAGCGTTCCCTCATATTTTCAGGAGGGTCAGATGCCTTCTTCTATTCAGCTCTTCAACTGACTGGATGAGGCACACACGCATTGCAAAGGGCGGTCTGCTGTACTCAGTCTACTGATTCAAATGTTAATCTCATCCAGAAACACCCTCACAGACACATCCCAAATAAGGTTTGACCAAAGACCTGGGCACCACGGCCCAGTGAAGCTGACACGTAAAATAAACCCTCACAGGCCTACTGCAGTAAACACTGTGCTTGGAGCTCCCGGGTTGGTTGCTGCAGGGCTTGTGGTTTGGCTGCCTGGAGGACTGCAGTAGAAACTGGGATTCATTTGATGGCTGCTTGTTGAGGAGGTTGTGACTAGACGTCCTGGGTTTCTTGCTTCGGAGATTCTGATTAGGCCTCCTTAGCTGATTGCTGTAGAGTGGGACTTAGGCTTTTGTGTGATTGCTGCAGAGATGCTCATTGTCTTCCTGGATGGCTGTTCCACTAGGTGTTGTCAGGCCTCCTGGCTGGTTGTTGCTAATGTGGTGACTATGTGTCCAGGCTATGGCTGCAGAGGTTGCTCTTTGACTTCCTTGGCAGATTGCCACTATTGTTATCACTAGACTTCCTGAGATACTTTCTGAATAAGTTGTGCTTGGGGTTCCCGGGCTTGTTGCCACAGAGGTTGCAGTTATTCTTCCTGGGATGCTTCCTTTAGAGACTATCATTTGGCTTCCTGTCTGGTTGCTGCAGAAGTCTTGAGTGGGCTTCCTTACCTATGGTGCCAGAGGCTCTTGTTAGGCTCCTGGCTCTTTTCTGCAGAGGTTTTGGGCAGCTTGTCTATGGCTGCTGCAGAAGTTGTGGTTTGCTTTCAGACCGCTTGCTGTAGAGGTTATGGTTTGCCCTTATGTGCTGGTTGCTGCACAGGTGTAATTAAGCTTGCTGCCTGGATGTTACAGAGGTTTATTTAGGTCACAGAGGTTTGGTTAGGCTTCCTGGGTGATTGCTGGAAAAGGGTGTTGTATCAGCCAAGGCTCCCCAGAAAAACAGATAGGATAGGGCAGGGCAGGGCAACTTGTATTTGTTTTATGAAAATGTCTCATGTGCCTGTGGGAGCTGCCAGGTCTGAAATCAGTAGAGCAGGCTGGCGGGCTGCAGATTCAGTGATTTTGTAGTCTTGAGTCTGAAATCTGCCCACTGGAAACCCAGGCAGGCTTTCCATATTGCAGTTTGAGGCAGAATCGCCTCTCTTTTTGAAAAGCTCAGTCTTTGCCCTTAAAGGCCTCAACCTGAGTTAAGATCCACCCACATTATGGGTGGCTTTACTCAAAGTCTACTCAATTGTCAATCCTATAAAAATTATACTCTCACAGCAATATGCACCCTGGTGCTTGACCAGTACTCTAGCCAAATTGACACATAAATGTAACAATCATGGGCCCCCAGCCCTCATCAACTTGACACCTGTGCGTTGTGCTAATCTCCAAATAAAGACAACAACACACTTATACTTGTGCTCAATGTGATACAACCCTCCTGCATAGAGGAGAAAGGGCACTATCTTTTCCCTGGGAGAGGATGAAAGTCCTTGGGTGATGTTAACTCTCCTTCTTGATATCCTATAACCTAAATACTGTGATGTAAAGTGAATACATCTTATCTTATATATAAAGGAAGGAAGAAACCAAAGACATTTGCTTTACACACACACACACACACACACACACACACACGCACTTACAACAAAATAAAGAAGAAAGACTCATGGAATATTTAAGACTTACTTCTGTAACTGATAAAACAGGGTCATAGCTAGTACTCCTAACTACCTTCTTCCACTACCTATCCCATTTTCCCTTTCCCTTCCATAAGCAGCTCAGCTGATCACAGTTCTTTACTGGTGGGGTGACTTAAGCCTTGATTCCTGAGGGATCTCATCATTAGCAGTCCTGTCTTAACTGAGTTGTAGTATTCCATTGACTTTAATCACAGGGCATGGTAGTACCAAGAGACCACTATGGAGTAGTAGTCCAATTTCCCCTTGGCAGACAGAGTCAGTCAACCCAGCCAGTACAGGAACTCCACTCTTCGCCTGCAGACTCAGAGGCATGAGGAGCCCAAAGTGGCTGGGTGGCAGTCTTAGCTCCCAGTTCAGTGGAATCATCTTGTGTCTCCAGGTGGAAGCATTCCTCATTCTGGAAATAAGACCTCTAGGCCAGGAGAGCATAAGGCCATGGAGACAGAAAGCAAACACTTTGCCATCTGGTTAGCAGGGGTATGACAGAGTGGTGCTACTCCCATTTCCAGCCCTTGATTCCTGAACCTGTGAATCCTGACTGTGGGACAACCGGCAACACATGTCGGATGCTTTTTCAGAGCAGACACAGCCTCTTGGAGAACTCTGCCCCAGCCCCGCCATGTACTGCCACCCAGCTGGCACTGTACCTGAGTCCTCAAAAGCCCATTCCACACTGTATCAAGCCAGCTGCTCAGGATGGTGAGGAATGTGGTAAGACCAGTGAGTTCCATGAACATGGGCCACTGCACACTTCTTTTGCTGAGGAGTAAATTCCTTGATCAGAAGCAATGTTGTGTGGAACACCCTGACAGAGAATAAGGCATTCTCTAAGTCCACAAATGGTAGTTCTGGCAGAAGAACTGTGAGCAGGGAAGGCAAATCCATTTCCAGAGTGTCCATTCCAGTAAGGAGAAAAGGCTGCCCTTCCTGATGGAAAGAAGTGGTCTAATGTAATCAATCTGCCATCAGCCAACAGGCTGATCACCCCAGTGAATGTGCCATATTGGGGGTTCAGTATTGGCCTGTTCTGCTGGCAAATTGGGCTCCCAGTGGCGGCCAGAGCCAGGTCAGTTTTGGTGAGTGAAGTCCACGTTGCTGAGCCCAGGCATAACCTCCATTCCGGCCACTGTGGCCACTTTGTTCATGAGCTCACCAGGCTATGACAGGGGTGGGTGGGGAAAGAAGCTGACCATATCCACAGAATGGGTCATCTTATCCCGTCGATTATTAAAACCGTCCTCTGGTGAGGTCACCCTTTGGTGAACATTCACATGGGACACACATATCTGTAGGTTTTTCCACAATTCAGAGTGGTTTATTTACATACCTCTCTGTTAGCATTCAAGTTGGACTTTTGTTTGCTCTGCCTAGAACTCTTCTGCTTACATATGTCAAATAAGACTTTGGCAGCCTGCCTATTTCACTTCTAGGAACACCATGACCAACTAACCAGTGCCACCATGAATCTCTGCCAGTCAGATTAATCTCACTGCTCTTTTGACTCTGCTGCCCATTACAGTAACTACACCCACCTTGCCTTTGGCGATTGAGTTCCACCATCTGGCCCCTGTCAGCCCAGATCCAATTATTGCCATTGCATTAGGTTTCCTGATTCAGTGACTTGTTCTCACTGTAAGTTCTGGCCTACAGAGAAGAGCAATCAGACTCACAAACTTATTTCTCATGGCCATGGTGAAAGTGTGCCTTCTGCACCCTCCTGGGGTGGGTGAGGAGGTCTTAAATGATGAAGTCACTGTAACATCCCAATCTCCCTAATTCTAATCTCCCTTACATGCTGATCTCCTTGTGAGCACATACCAATAAATTCTGCCTAGTCCAACTTCCTGTTCCTTCTACCATTGTCTCACACTCTTAAGATCCGTTTCCTCACATATCGCCCATATTTCTGTCTGTTATAACGGGAAAATCATGTCATTCCTTGAAGTGTTGCTCACCTCCTTGTGGGCCACACTTTGTACCTCACCTTTAGGGACCTGCTGGGACTTGAGGCTAGTTTTAGCCAGAAAGCAAAGAGGAGTGATGGGGGTGGGTTCTGAGGATAATCTGCATTGTCTTGCATGGCAACTGCCGCAGGGGAGGCCATTAGAGTTTCCTCAGGCACAGCACAGTTAATCGCAGACACACTTGGCATGGCAACTTCTACAGGCAAAGAAGACTCAGCGGAAGTTGGGAGAGCAGTGACCCCATGTTCAATCTGTAGAGCAGGTCAGCAGGCTGGAAATTCAGGGAAGAGTTGATGTTGCAGTCTTGAGCCATAAATCTGCAGGCTGGACGCTCAGGCAGGCTTTCCCTGTTGCAGTCTTGAGGCAGAACTGGTTTTTTGGGGAGAGCTCTGTCTTTGCTCTTAAGGCCTGCAACTGATTGGATGAGGCCCATCCATGTCAAGGGAGATAACTGGTTTACTTACGTCAGCTGATTTAAATGTTAATCACAGTAAAAATGCCTTCAAAGCAACATCTGGCATGGAAACTACGTCTGGGCATCACAGCCTAGCCAAGCTGACCCAAAATTAACCACCACAGTTGTGTTTAGGATTCCTGAGCAGATTGCTGTAGAAGCTGTGCTGAGGCTTCTTGGCCAAATGCAGAGGTTGTAGTTAGGCTTCCTGTTTGAATGCTGTAGACATTGGTTAGACTTCCTGTGCTGACTGCAGTAGAGATGTGATTCCCCAGACAACTGCTGGTTTTGGGCTGGTTGTGGTTACACCTGCAGGGCTTGTTGCTGCCGAGGTTGTGGTTAGGCGCCCTGGGCCAACTGCTAAAGAGTGTGCTGCTAGGCTTTCCAGGCTGAATGTTGTAGTAGTTGTGGTTTGGCCTTCACGGCTTCTTGCTGTAGAGATATGGTTATGCTTCCTGGGCCCACTGCTGCCAAGATCGTAGTTAGGCTTCCAGGGCCATAGCTGCAGGAGTTGTGGTTTTCCTTCCTGGGTGGGATATTGCAGAGGTTTTTGGAGGCTTCCTGGTGTGTTTGCTATAGAGGTTTGGTTTGAGTTCCTGGGCAGATTGCGGTTAAGGATGTCATGAGACTTTTGGGGCTGGTTGCTGATGAGTTTATTGTTAGGGTTCTTGGCAGACTGATGCATAGTTCAGAGTTTTTGCGTCTGTGGATAGGTTCCCTGGCCGCTGGCTGCAGAGGTTGAGGTTGGAGTTCCTGGGACAATTGCTGCTATCCGTGTAGTTTGCCTTCCTACGCTGATTGCTGCAGAGACTGTAGTCAAGCTTCCTGAGGAGGCTGGGGTTAAGCTTCTTGGCTGCTTGCTGCAAAAGTGGCAGGTAGGCTTCCTGGGCCAATTTCCATAAAGGTTGTGGTTAGACTTCCAGACCAATTGCAGCAGAAGTAGTAGTTAGGCTTCCAGGGCCCTGACTTGCAGAGGCTGTGCTTAGACGTTTCCTGGAGATCGGCCAATGGGGTTATAAGATGATTGCCACAGAGGTTGTAGTTAAGCTTCCTGGCCGAAGTTCTGCAAACCTTAGCTTAGGCTTCCTGGCTGGTAATGCGGCCTATTGCTGCAGAGGTTGTGTTTAGGCTCCAGGACCGACTGCTTCAAGGTTTAGGTTACATGTTCAGTGAAAGCTGCTGCTCCAGTGAGGTTAGCCTATCTGGGCCTATTGCTGCAAAGGCTGTGCTTAGGCTTCCTGGGTTTTTGCTGCAGAAACTGTGATTCAGCCGCGTGGCTACTTGCTTTATATGTCGTGTTGGGGCTAACTTGGCTGAGTTTTCAGAGGCTGTGAATAGGCCTTCTGAGCCGGTAGCTGCAGACGCTATGGACAGGTCTCCTGGGCTGCTGGTGGTAGGTTTGTGGTTAGGAGTTTGGCTGTCTCCTGAGAGATCGTTTTGAGCAAGCTGGCCTGGCTTGTGCAGATGTTGTTGTTTGGCTTACCAGGCCATTGCTGCAGAGGTGGTTTGGTTCCTGCTCTGATACTGCACAGGCTTTAGTTTAGCCTCTTGACTATTTGTTGCAGAGTTTAGCATCAGCTCTGTAACTGACTGCTGCAGGGAGTGTGCTTAGCTGATGGCAGCAGAAGGCTTTACGCTTCCTGCTAAACGCTGCAGAGGTGGCGGTTCAGCTCTCTGTATCCTTATTGCAGACTTTATTGTTAGGTTTCCAGGGCCCATTGATGAAGAGGTTGTGGGTCGCCCTCTGGCTGGTTGCAGCAGAAGTTGTGGTTGGACTTCCTTGCTGGAATGCTGCCAAGCTTGCAGATAGGCTTCCTGTCTGCTGGCTGGAGAGATTGTGTGTGGACTTGCTGGCCTGGTTGCAGCAGGGCTTGCAGTTAGGCTTCCTAGGTGGATGCTCCAGAGCTTGCAGCTTAACTTCTAGGGCCAACCGCTGCAGACTGTGTTGTTCGACTCTCTGGGCCATTGCGCACAGACGTGGTAGTTAGCCTCCTTGGCTGCTCGATGAAGAGTTTGTGGCCTCTTGGTTGCCGAGTTTGCACGTAGGCCTCTTGGCTGGTTGCCTTAGAGGTTGAGGGTAGGATTCCCAGGACAGAGGCTGAGGTTGTGGTTAGTCGGTCTGGGCCAATTGCCGCACTTGTTGCAGTTAGGTTTACTGGACAGATTTCTGCAGTTTGCAGTTTCTCTTCCTGGCTGGAAGGAGATGCCGAAGTAGTGATTAGTATTCCTGGATGTTTGCTGCAGGGGGCGCAGTAAGGCTGCCCTGGCCAGTTTCTGCAGAGGTTGTGATTTCACTTCCTCAGCCGATTTCTGCAAAGGTTGAAGTTTTGCATCTTAGCTAGTTGCTGCAGAAGTTGTGCTTAGTTGTCCTCTCCAGTTGCTGCAGAAGCTGTGTTGAGTTGTCCTCTCCAGTTGCTGCAGAAGCTGTGTTTAGGCTTCCTGGGCTGATTGCTTCAGAGGTGGTCTTCGTCTTCCTGGGCCTCTTGCTGCAAAGATTGTGGTTCTCTCTCTACCTGTTGCTGCAGAGGTTGTGGTTTGGCTCCTGTCTACCTGCTGCAGAAGCTGTGGTTAGCTTTCCTGAGCTGATTGCTGCCATTTCTGCACCAATTGCTGCAAAGGCTGTGGTCTGACCTGCGCAGTTGGTGGCCAAAGACACTGTGGTTAGGTTTTCTGAGCTAGTTTCCTCAGAGGTTCTAGTTGGCTTCCTGGCTCAATTGCTGCAAGGGTGTGGGTAGTTTTCCAGGGTGGGTTGCTTTACTTCCGTTTTGCCTTCTTGGGCAGATTGTCCTAGAGATAGTGATTAAACTTCTTGGCTCGGTTATGGATAGGTTTCACAGATATACGCTGCAGAGGTTGCAGTTAGACTTCCTATGTGTTGTTCTTTTTTTGTTTCTTTGCTAAGGACGATCGCCCAGAGCCTACATCTCTTGTCAATCTTCCCAGTTTTTTCCCTTGAGGAAGATTAGCCCTGGGCTGACGAGTGGTGTATGTCTGCACCCAAAATCCGAACCCACGAACTGGGTCACTGAAGCGGGATGTGCTGAACTTAATCACTATGACTATTTTTCAGGCAGGGTGAGGCCAAGAGATCAGTAGATAACAGCCATGGAAGAGCTGGTTTGTTACAGTTCAAGGTACTAGCACCATACCACACCATAGGGAGGAGCCACACAGGGAAGCACCAGGGTCGGTCAAGAGGCAGAAGGGACAAGCAAGCATGTGTGCTTTCTCCAGGAAGGAGCAGGCAAGACAGAGTCAGCTGGCTTAGGCTGGCTAGTGTGGCCAGTAGGAGTAAGCAGGCTTAGGATTGGCTGGGGTATAGGAGTTGCATCCAGTTGTCTGTTACCTAGCCCGGGGGGCTTAGTGCAAGTGGATAGTGGCCTCGGTGCAGGAGCCCAATAAAGGAGGTGTTTGGGATATGACTTCAGATGGGTTGGTTTGCATTTGAAAGGTGTGTCCCCAGGGAAGCTGTTTGCTATCTCTAGGGAGTAGCTACCTGTGGAAAGGGCAGTCCCTTCCAGTGTCAGCAAGACCTCAACATGTGACAGCATCAAGAATAAAAAGACATGCTTGATAAAACTGGAGCTGTGAGAATTTGACTTCATGTTACAAACTTTTGGAGTGATGATGTCATGTCTAACAGTAAGGCCTGGGGCTGCGGCAATGTTGCCTGAGGTGATGTCATCTCCAGCGGTAGGTTCCTGGGCCAAGGAGATGTTGCCTGGGAGGTGGGGCTGCAGTATCATTTTTAAGTGCATGCTCACTTGAGTTGATGGGTGTCTTGCTTTTATGGCTCTACAGCAGGATAATGAGGCTGAGTTTGGAGCTCCAGCATTAGCCTGTAGGCAGGCCCTCTAATTTGGTCAGTTACTGTGGGCTCCTTTTCTTGGCTTGCAGGGCTTACCCTAGCCAAGCTCGATGGTCTGTGGGTCTCAGTATGTGAGCTCTAGTATTGATTAAGTCCACAGGTTTCATCTTTTGGCGCATTTTGATAAATGTTAATGTTAACTTAGAACCTATGCTGTGGAGCACAAAGGGCCCTTTTCTTATGTAAATCCTTTCGGTAGAGTCATGCATCACATAACGACATTTTGGTCAACCAGGGCCACACGTGGTGATCAGTTGAATACTCAGATGCATCTCAATAACACTAGTACCAAACAGCCTAGACGATACCATCTAGGTTTGTGTAAGTACACTCTACGACGTTCACACAACGAACAACTTGCCTTGCAATGCATTTCTCAGTCTCTATCCCCGTTAAGTGTCAAGTGGCCCTATATAAATTTTTTATGCATATAATTATTACGCAGAATTTCGTATATAAATGTTTATTATGCAAATTTAAGTATGTAATTTTGGATTTCCAATATTCTCAAAATATGCACCTTTGTTTTAATTTAGTTTACATATAATTTCCATACATTTGAAACAGAACAAATGAGTTAAAAGAGAGAAAAAATCTGAGATAAGCTTTGTAACTACAGCTGTGCACTCTTAGCATAATTAACTGTTGTTTAAAACTAAGCATGTCTTTCTGGCCTTCTTTGATATATGAATGAGCTGTTTTTCCCAGAAAGTAGAGGTCCCAACAGCAAGGAGACAGGATATTCAGCACCACAAGGCCAAATGCAGACTGAGGATGAAAACTAACCAGAAAAGTCCAGAAGAAGTAAAAAAGAGATTCATTTTCAGGACCAAACACAGCCTGAAGATTCCAGCCAGCCAGGCTACACACTCACCCTCCCCCACCTAAAACCCCAGCACATGCTCCCCCTCCCCCACCTAAAACCCCAGCAGATGCCCCCTCCCCTACCTAAAACCCCACCAAATGCTGCCCCTCCCCTCCCCAAATCCCTATGGCATGCTGCCCTCCCCACCTAAAACCCCAGCACGTGCTCCTCCCTCACCTCAAACCCAGCACATGCTCCCCTCCCCTACCTAAAACCCCAGCAGATGCCCCCTCCCTACCTAAAACCCCACCAAATGCTGCCCCTCCCTCCCCAAATCCCTATGGCATGCTGCCCTCCCCACCTAAAACCCCAGCACGGGCTCCCCTCCCTCACCTCAAACCCAGCACACGCTCCCCCTCCCCTAACTAAAACCCCAGCACATGCTCCCCTTCCTCTACCTAAAACCCCAGCACATACTCCCCCCTCCAAACTAAAACCCTAGTACATACTGCCCCTTCCTACATAAAACCCCAGATTCTAACCCTCACCTTTTTCCCTTCCACGAGGTGGATCTGAGCTTTAACTCCCATCTCCTCTTCTGGCTGCCTTTGGATAATAAGCCACAAACAGCAGTTACACAAAGCATGTGCCAGGAGGCATGGGTACTTTCCCTCTTTCCTTGCTACAAACCTGACGCTTCGGTTACTAGCTTTTCTGTGCTTGGGGTAATGGACCTGTTTGTGTTTAAAAGAATAAGTGCTGAAAACTTACTAAATCTGTTGAGGGAAATGGACGTCCAGATTCACAAAGCCCCAAAGATCTTTAAAAGGATGAGTCCAAAGAAATCTATAATGAGAGTCATTATAATCAAACTGTCAAATGTTAAAGACAAACAAAGGCTACTGCAAGAAGGAGGACAAAAGCAGCTTCTCACACACAAGTCCTCCCCATAAGACAGTCATCAATTTTCTCAGCAGAAACCTTGCAATCCAGAACAGAGTGCTGAAAGAAGGAAAAAAACTGTAAAAGAAAAATTCTATACCCGGTGAAAATGTCCCCTAAAGAGGACAGAGATATTGAGGGAATGGGATAGTTCTTGTTAGCCTTTCAAGAAGCGGCAAAGGATGTTCTTCAAACTGCAACAAAAGAACACAAAACAGCAACCCCACAGTATATGAAAGTTGAAAACTCACTCAAAAAGGTAAACACATAGACAAAACCAGAATAAGGTTACTACTGTAATGGTAGTGCATAAATTACTTTTAAACTTAGTATGAAACTTAAAAGATGAAGTATTAGAATAACTATAACCACAAAAATTGATAATTGATTGACAACATAAAAAGAGAAAAATTCTGACCTCAACAGCATTAAGTGTAAGGTGGGGAGTAAATTCTACAGTTTTAGTATGTGATTGTAGTTAAGTGGTTATCAGTCTAAACTATCCTGTTACAAGTATAAGAAGTTTTCCTGATAACTACAAAGAAAGAAAACCTACAGTAGACAAAAAAATATATTAAGAGAGAATCAGTGTATGTCACCACCAAAAAATCAAATCACCAAAAAAGACAAGAGAGGAAAGTATGACCAAAGATCTACTATAGACAAAACAATAAACCTCCCAAAATAACAAATTGGAAAGTCCAGTTCCTTATGCTATAATCATGTTAAATGTAAATGGATTAAGCATACCAATCAAAAGATACAGATCAGCTGAATGGATTATAAAATGAGATCGAACCATATGCTGTCTACAAGAGAATCATTTTACATATAGGATGCACATAGGCTGACAGTGAAAAGATGGAATAAGATAGTCTATGCAAATGGTAAGCAAGAGAGCAGAGGCAGCTATCCTTACATCACACCAAATACACTCAAGTAAAAATTAGTTACAAGGGACAGAAAACATCATTACAAAATGATAAAAGGTAAATTCCACAGGAAGACATAACAGTTTTAAGTATATAAGCACTCAACATCAAAGCTACTAAACTTGTAAAGTGAACATCGATCTCCGGAGTGAAAAATAGGCAGCAATACAACAATAGCAGGAGACTTCAAAACCACACTGTCAATATTGGCTAGATTTTCCAGACACAAAATCAATAAGAAAAATGAAGACTTGAACAACACCAAGACAAAATGGACTTAACAGACACATGTAGAACATTCCACACAACAGCAGCATAATACATGTTCTTCTACTCATACGTAATAACTCCCTTTTGGATCACAGGCTAGATAACAAAACAAGTTTTAACAAATTTAAGATTGAAATTACTCCACGTGTATTTTCCAGTATGATGCAGTAAAACTAAACACCCATAACAAAAGGAAAATAGGAAGACTCATAAATACATGAAAATAAACATACTTTGGAACAACCATTGGACTGAAGAAGAAATCAAAAGAAAAATATAGAAAATGTCTTGAGATACAAAAAATGGAAACACAGCATATTGACATTTACAAGGTACAGCAAAAGCAGTAAAAAGATGGAATTTTGTAACAACAGACACGCATTAAAAAATCTCAATCAAGCAATGTAACTTTACAATCTAAGAAATTAGTAAAAAAAAACAAACAGCTGAATGTTAGTAGAAGAAAGAAAATAAAAAAGATTAGAGGGGAAATCAAAGAAATGGAGAAGAGAAAAATAGAGAAAAATAAGAACAAGTTAAGTTTTGTGAAAGACCAACAAAACTGACAATCTTTTAGATAGATGGATGAAGGAGAAAAGACAGAAGACAAAATCATAAGTGAAAGAGGAGATAACACAACGAATGCTACGAAAATTTTAAAAAGATAATCGTAACAGATTATTATGAACAACTATACGCCAAATAACTGGACAACCCAGAAGGAATGGATAAATTTCTAGGAACAAACAAGCTACAAAGAATGAATCATGAGATAAAGAATCCTTGTGTAGACCAATGATAAATATGGATGTTGAATCAGTAACGAAATCCTCCTGACGAAGAAAGTCCAGGAACAGACGGTTTCACAAGTGAATTAAACCAAACATTTAAAGAAAAATTAATACCAACCATTCTTAAACTCTTCTGAAATATGGAAGAAGAGGAATGACTTTCAAACTAATTTCATGAGGCCATCAGTGCCTGGTGCCAAAGACAAGAAAGAGCAAGAAGAAGAAGGAAAAGAAGGGGAAGAAGGAGAAGGAGAAGACGAAATTGCCTACCAGGTACCACATCTCATGAATGTAGATACAAAAATCCTCAACAAAATACCAACAATCCAAATTCCACATCACATGAAAAGGTTCATACATCATGACCAAATGGAATTTATTCCTGGGATGCATATGGAATTTAATAAATGTGATACACCAGACTAACAGAATGAAGGGGAAAACAACACATGATCATCTCAACAGATACAGAAAAGCACTAGGAAAAATTTCAGAGAATTCAAAAGTTCTCCGAAAATAAGCTAACAGACCCTTATATGCCTGTGTTTATTTCTAGGGTCTTTATTGATGTTCATTGTCTCTATGTTTTTTTCTTGATGCCAATACCATACTATTTGGGTTACTAATGTTCCATGTATAGGAGAACTTACCTCAGCACAATAAAGTGCATATATGAAAATCCAAAAACTCACATCATACTCACTAGTGAAAAACTGAAAGATTTCTTTCCAAGATCTGAAACAAGGCAAGGATGCATAACTCTCATGACTCTACCAGAGTATTTAGGCTAGAGAAAGAAATAAAAGTCATCCAAATCCAGAAGGGAAGAAGTAAAATTATCTCTGTTTGCTGATCTGATCACGTTACCTTACATGTAGAACATCCTGAAGACACCATTAAAATGCTCTTAGAATTAATCAATGAGTTCAGTAAACTTGCAGAATACAAAATCAATGTACAAAATCAGTTGTCCTTCTATATTAAAAATGAACTATCTTGCGTCATCCCTGTGGCATAGTGGTTAAGTTTGGCATGCTGCACTTCAGCAGCTGGGTTTGCAGGTTTGGATCCCAGGCGTGGACTTACACCACTTGTCAGCCATGCTGTGGCAGTGACCCACGTACAAAGTAGAGGATGACTGACACAGATGTTAGCTCAGGGCTAATCTTACCCAAGAAGAAATAAAAAAAAAGAGAGGAAGATTGGCAACAGATGTTAGATCAGAGCCAATCTTCATCAGCAAAAAAGAAAAAAAAAGTTAATCCTATTTACGTTAGCATCAAAATGTACAAAATACTTAGGAATATACTTAACCAGAAGCAAAAGATTTGTACCATGAAAATGAACAAATATTGATGAAAGAAATTTAAAGACACAAGTAAATGAAAAGACATTCTGTGTTCATTCATTAGTAGAATTAATATTAAAATATAAATATTATGCAAAGCGATCTGACTCAATGCAACACCTATCAAAACCCCAATGGCAATGTTTACAGAAATAGAAAAAAAATCCTAAAATTCATGTACAACCATGAAGAACTCACATGGCCAAATAATTTGAGCAAGAAACAAAAAGCTGGAGGAAATACATTTATCGATTTAAAAATACATTATAAGCAATAGTAACAAATAGTATTGTACTGACACTAAAAAAAAAACGCAAAAAACAAAACAAAACATAAAACTCAATGAAATAGAAAAAGAGACCAGAAATAATTCCACACATATATGGTAAACTGATCTTTGGCAAAGGTGCTAAGAATATGCAATGGGGAAAACAGTAAATAACGTTGGAAAACTGGATATCAATGTTCAAAAGAATTGGACTCTATTACTACACCATACACAAAAATTAACTCAAAATCAATTAAAGACTTAATCCTAAGACCTAAAACATCAAAATTCCTAGAGAAACATAGGAGACAAGTTTTTTGTTTGGGGCCTTTGTAATAATTTTTAGATGTAACATCAAAAGCACAGGTAAGAAAAGCAAAAATAGACATGTGGAATACATCAAATAAAATGCTTCTGCAAAACAACAAAAAAAATCAGCAAAAAGAAAAGGCAACCAACGAATGAGAAGTAAAAATTTGCAAACCACATATATGAGAAAAGATTGATTAAAAAAAAACGTATCAGTAACTCCTTCAAGTCAATAGCAAATACTTATACTGATACAATATTATATATATGTGTGTGTGTGGTGTGTGTGTGTGTGTGTGTGTGTGTGTGTGTGTGTTATTGGCCTGTTCAGCTTTCCTAGTTCTTCCTGATTCAGTATTGGTAGGTTATATGTTCCTGTAAATATATCCATTTCTTCCAGTTTATGCAATTTGTTGGCGAATAATTGCTCAAAGCAGTCTCTCTTGATTCTATGTAGTCCTGTAGGGTCAGTTGTAATGTCTTCTCTTTCACTTCTATTTTTATTTATTTGATTCCTCTCTCTGTTTTTACTGGCTCTTGGTAAAGTTCTGACAATTTTATTTATCTTCTCAAAAACCAGCTCATGGTTTCATTAAAAATTTCTTTTTTTGTTCTGGTCTCTGTTTTACTTATTTCTGGTCTGCTCTTTATTAGTCTTTCCTTCTGCTAAATTTTGGCTTAATATGTTTTTCTTATTCTAGTTCCTTGAGGTATAAAGTTAGTTTTTCTTAAGAGCTTTTTAAATTTCTTAAGGTTTGTGTTTATTGCTATAAACTTTCCTCTCAAAACTGCTTTGACTGCACTCCACAGTATTTGATATGATGTATTTCCATTTTCAATTGTTTGAGATAAATTTTAATATTATTTTATGATGGTCAAATTGGCTTATAAGATTGTGTAAATACCAGGTGTACACTGTTATATATCAGTTTCTGTATAGACTGCACAATATTCACCACTAATAGTCTAGTTTACACCCATCACTATATATATGTGCCCCTTTACCCCTTTTGCCCTCCCCCACCTCCTTCCCCTCTGGTAACCACTAATCTGTGCTCCTTATTCATGTGTTCATCCTCCACATGAGTGAAATCATGTGGTATTTGTCTTTTTCTGCCTGGCGTATTTCACTTAGCATAATAGCCACGAGGCCCAACCATATTGTTGCAAATGGAATGATTTTGTCTTTCTTTATGGCTGAGTAGTATTCCATTGTGTGTGTGTGTGTGTGTGTGTGTGTGTGTGTGTATTCCATTGTATACACCATATTTTCTTTATCCATTCATCCATTCATGAGCACTCGCCTTGCTTCCACATCTTGGCTATTGTGAATAATTCCGTGATGAACATAGGGATACATAAATCTCTTCCTATTGTTGATTTCCTGCTCTTTAGATAAACACACAGTCCAGTCATGGTGTATCTGGATCATATGGTAATTCTATTTTTAGTTTTTTGAGAAATCTCCATACTGTTTTCCATAGTGGCTGCACCAGTTTGCTTTCCCACCAGCAGTGTATGAGGGTTCCCTTTTCTCCATATCCTCTCCAATATTTATTATTTCTTGTCTTGATAATTATAGGCATTCTGATGGGTGTGAAGTGATATCTCATTGTATCTTTGGGTTTTAACACCAGTTGTCAGTCGTCCTCTTTTTGCTTGAGGAAGAGTGGCCCTGAGCTCACATCTGTGGTAATCATCCTCTACTTTTTTGTATATGTGACACTGCCACAGCATGGCTTGAGGAGTGGTGTAGGTCCTTGCCTGGAATCCATACCTGTACACCCCAGGCTGCAGAGTTGGAAAGTGCCCAGCTTAACCACCGTGCCAGCAGGGCAGCCCTTCATTGTAGTTTTTATTTGCATTTCCCTAATAATTAGTGATGTTGAACATCATTTCATGTGTCTGTTGGCCGTCTGTACATCTTTTTTGGAAAAATGTCTCTTCATATCCTCTGCCTGTTTTTTGATCAGTTTGTTTGTTTTTTGGTTGTTGAGTTGTAAGAGGTCTTTATATATTTTGGAAATTAAAGGCTTGTGGGATATATGACTTGCAAATATTTTCTCCCAGGTGGTGGGTTGTCTTTTTGTTTTGTTCATGATTTCCTTTGCCTTTCAGGAGCTTTTTAATCTGATGTAGTCCCATTTGTCTATTTGTATTGTTTGTTTCTGTTGCCGGAGTAGACATGGTATCCAAAAAGATCTGCTTATACCAAGGTCGAAGAGTGTACTGTCTATATTTTCTTCTGGGAGTTTTATGGTTTCAGGTCTTACATTAAAATTCTTTAATCCATTTTGAGTTAATTTTTGTGTAGGGTGTGATATAATGGTCTACTTTCACTCTTTTTCATGGGGCTGTCCAGTTTCCCCAGGACAATTTATTGAAGAGACTGTCCTTTCTCCACTGTGTGTTCTTGGCTCCTTTGTCAAAGATTAGCTGTCCATAGATGTGCGATGTTATTTCTGGGCTTTCAATTTGATTCCATTGGTCAGTGTGTCTGTTTTTGTGCTAGTCCCATGCTGTCTTGATTACTAGAGCTTTGTAGTGTATTTTGAAGTCAGAGAGAATGTGATGCCTCCAGCCTTGTTCTTTTTTCTCAGGAATGCTTTGGCTACTCAGAGTCTTTTGTTTTTCCACACAAGTTTTAGGATTTTTTGTTCTATTTCCATGCAGAATGTCATTGGGATGCTGAATGGGATTTCACTGAACCTGTAGATTGCTTTAGGAAATGTGGACATTTTAACGATGTTTATTCCTCCAATCCATAAGCATGGGATATCATTCCATTTCTTTACATCTTCTTTGATTTATTTCAGTTGTGTCTCATAGTTTTCAGTGTATAGATTTTCACCTCCTTGGTTAGGTTTATTTCTAGATATTTGGTTCTTTTGGCTGTGATTGTAAATGGGATTGTATTCTTGATTTCTCTTTCTGCTACTTCATTACTAGTGTATAAAAATACAACTGATTTTTTAAATTTGATTTGGTACCCTGCAACTTTGCTGTAGTTGTTTATTATTTCTAACAGTTTTCTGGTGGATGTTTCTGGTAGGGGTTTCTATATATAGAATCACGTCTTCCACAAACAGCAAGAATTTTACTTCTTCCTTTCCAGCTTGGGTCCCTTTTAATTCTTTTTCTGGCCTAAGTACTCTGGCCAAACCTTCCAATAAAATGTTGAATAAGAGTGGACAGTGTAGGCACCCTGGTCTTTTTCCTGTTCTCAGAGGAATGGCTTTCTGTTTTTCACCATTAAGTATGATGTTGTCTGTGGGTTTGTCATATATGGCCTTTATTATGTTGAAGTACTTTCCTTCTATTCCCATTTTATTGAGAGTTTTTCTCATAAATGGATGTTGGATCTTGTCAAATGCTTTCTCTGCATCAGTTGAGATGATCATGTGATTTTTATTCCTCATTTTGTTAATGAGGTGTATCACACAGATTGACTTGTGGTGTTGAACCATCCCTGCATACCCGGAATAAACCCCACTTCATGATGGTGAATGATCCTTTTAATGTATTGTTGTATTCAATTTGCTAATATTTTGTTGAGGATGTTTGCATCTATGTTCATCAGCGACATTGGCCTGTAGTTTTACTTTTTAGTGTAAACCTTGTCTCATTTTGGTATCAGGGTAATGTTGGCCTTGTTGAGTGCGTTAGCAAGCGTCCCATCCACTTCACTATTTTGGAATAATTTGAGAATGATAGGTATTAAATCTTCTTTGAATGTTTGGTAGAATTCACCAGAGAAGCTATCTGGTCTTAGACTTTTGTTTTCGGGGAGGCTTTGGATTACTATTCCAATCCCTTTACTTGTGATTCATCTATTTAGATTCTCTATTTCTGCTTGATTCAGTTTTGTTAGGTTGTGTGATTCTAAGAACTTATCCAATGCTTCTAGGTTACCTAATTTGCTGGCATATACCTTTTCATACTATTCTCTTATAAACCATTTGTGTTTCCATGGTATCTGTTGTAATGTCTCCTCTTTCATTTCTGATATCATTTATTTGACTCTTCTCTCTTCTTTTTTAGTGAATCTGGCTAAGGGTTTGTCAATGTAGTGTATCTTCTCAGAGAACCAGCTCTTGGTTTCACTGATTCTTTCTATTGTGTTTTTGGTCTCTATTTCATTGATTTCTGCTCTGATTTTTATTATTTCCTCCCTTCTCCTGACTTTGGGCCCTGTTTGTTCTTCTTTCTCTAGTTCCTTTAGGTGTAAATTTACTTATTTGGGATTTTTCTTGTTTGTCTGGGTAGGCCTGTATTGTTATAAATTTCTCTCTTAGTACAGCTTTTGCTGCATCCCATAAGAGTTGGTATGTTGTTTCATTTGTTTCCAGGTATTTTTTTATTTCCCCTATGATTTCTTCATTGATCCAACAATTGTTCAGTAACATATTGCTTAGTCTCCACATATTTGTGACTTTCCCAGTTTTTTCTTGTAGGTGATTTCTAGTTTCATACCAACATTATTGGAAAAGAAGCCTGATATGATTTCAGTCATCTTAAATTTACTGAGGTTTGCTTTGTTTCCCGAAATATGGTCTATCTTTGAGAATGTTCCTTGTGCACTTGATAAGAATGTGTATTGTGCTGTTCTGGGATGGAATGTTCTCTCTATATGTATTAAGTCTATCTGCTCTAGTGTTCCATTGAAGGCCACTGTTATCTTTTGTTTTCTGATTGTTTTATATTTCCATTGTTTCTTGTTCTGTGTATTTCTATTTGCCATTTCACTTGTTCATTTTCTGTGATGGTTTTTTCAATTTTCTCTTTGTCTATGCCTTGTGACTCTGCTCTGATTTTTTGTTTTGTGGTTGCCCTGAGGTTTGTACAAAAAATCCCACAGAAGAGTTGGTCTTTCTTCTGATAGCCTCTTATCTCCAATAGCCTAGGCAGGTTCCATCCCTTACCTCTTTCCCTTCTGTGTGTTTGTCACAAATTCTTATTTTCTGTGTTGTGAGCTAATTGTATGAGTTATGGTTATTTTTGATGCTTTCTTTCCATTTCCCTTCTATGCTATAATTATTTACTAACCAATTCTGATATAGAGATGAAAATTTCTGACTCTGTCTGTTTCTTTATCTCCTTGCTCAAGGATTTTTGGACCTTTGCATTTTAGTTTCAGATAGGAGGGCTCCTTTCAACGTTTTTTTGTAAGGCAGATCTAGTGGGGATGAACTCCCTCAGCTTTTGATTTTCTGGGAAACCTTTTAATTATCCATCATATCTGAAGCATAATTTCACTGGATACAGTATGCTTGGCATGATAGTTTTTATCTTTCAGTATTTTGAAAATATTGTTTCACTTGCTCCCAGCCTGCAGGGTTTCTGCTGAGAAATCCATGAAAGCCTGATGGGTGTTCCTTTGTAAGTTATTTTCTTCTGTCTTGCTGCCCTTAGTACTTTTTCTTTGTCATTGACTTTTGACAGTTTTAATATTATATGCCTTGGAGAAGGTCTCTTTCTCTGAAAGTTATTAGGGGTTCTATTAGCTTCATGTACTTCCATGTTCAGTTTCTTCCCCAGGTTTGGAAAGTTCTCAGCAATTATTTCTTTGAAAAAGTTCTCTGCTCCATTCTCCCTCTCTTCTCCTTCTGGGGTACATGTGATTCTTATGTTACCTTACTTAACTCCATCTGATATTTCTCAACGAATTTCTTCCTTTGTAAAAAATCTTAGTTCCCTCTCCTCCACTGACTCCTTTTTAATTTTCTATTCTCAAGATCATTAATTCTCTCCTCCATATGATCTGCTCTATTTTTGTGTATGTGTGTGTGAGGAAGATCGGCCCTGAGCTAACATCCTTGCCTATCTTCCTCCACTTTATGTGGGACACTGCCACAACATTGCCTGAGAAGCAGTGCATTGATGCACACCTGGAATCCTATCCTGGGCCACCAGCAGCAGAGTGTGCACACTTAACTACTACACCATGAGGCCAGCCCTGGTCTGCTTTATTTTTAATACTTTCTACATTATTTTCATCTTAATTATTGTGTTCTTCATCTTCAGAATTTCTGTTTGAAATTTTTTAAGACTTCAATCTCCTCAGTGAAGTACTCTTCTCTTCATTATTCCTGAGCTGTTTGAACTGTCTTTCTGAGTTTTCTTGTAGCTTGTTGAGTTTATTTCTGACAGCTATTTTGAATTCTCTGTCAGTGAGATTATAATGTTCTGTGACTTCAAGTTTGGTACCCAAGAGCTGTCCTTCTCCTTCTGTTCTGCAATGTGACTGTAGTTCTTCATGGTGTTTGATGAATTGGTCCTCTTCTGGCACATTTGTGGTGGTAACCACCTTTCTTATTTGGGTATGGCTTTGGTTACTTGCTTCTGTACTGCTTCCGGGTGTATTAGAAAGCCTCCACTTTCCTCTCTCCACTGCCTATGTCAGGGCCATTGTCATTGCCCTCCTTGTGCCGTTCATGCTTCCAACATTGCTGGTGCCTTCACTTTAGTCTCAAGTGTCACCACCGGTGTCGCCAGGCAGTGAGCTTCCTGGGTTGCCTGGGCCTGGTGTTCCTCCAATGGCTTAGATGCTGGTATGGCATGCACCACCTTTGCTGCTCTTCCTGGATTGTCTGGGGTTGCTGGTTGTACCACAGCCAGGGGTGCTGGGTTCACAGGTGTCACTGTCACTGTCAGCAGCCTGGAGATCCGGGGAACTGTACACAGCCCATGCTGCTGGTGGAGCTGGCATTGGGGATGTTGCCACTTGAGACTGGGTTGCCAGTTTTGCTGTGGTTCCTGAAGCCTCTGGTTGCAGGTTCCACCTGCCACTGCTGGGAGGGGTGGTGAGCAGGGGCTAATCAGGTCAAGGTTTTTGTTGTCCCTCAATGTGCAGCTTCTGGTCTCTAGGGTGAGCCAGTGTGCTTTTAAAACTCAAGTCAGAGTGCCCCACTGTAGTTGGAAAATACACGTTTTGTATACTAAGCCCACTGTTGGAAGGACATGGTCACTGCTTGTGGCAGGGTGAGTTGGCACGCAGGCTGGATCTACTGGTAGACAGCAAGGGGCAATTTGATCCACACTCTAGGCTCCTGACGGGCATGCTCATAGGCATGCAAGCTAAGTACTTTGGGAGAAGGTCAGGGAGCACTCTTATCTGCACTTTCAGCCCCTGACAGGAATGCTAATGGGCACACAGTCTAAGTCATTTGGGAGAAGGGCAGGAAGCACTCTGATCTGCACTCTCGGCCCCTGACAGGAATGTTCATGGGCACACAGACTAAGTCCTTTGGGAGAAAGGCAAGGAGCACTCTGATCTGCACTCTTGGCCCCTGACAGGAATGCTCATGGGCACGCAGGCTAAGTACTTCAGGACAAGAGCAAGGAGCACTTATCTACACTCTTGGCCCCTGATGGGAATGCTTATGGGCACACAGGCTATGTCCTCTGGGAGAAAAGCAAAGAGCACTCTGATCCACACTCTCGGCCCCTGATGGGAATGCTGATGGGCAGGCAGGCTAAGTCCTTTGGGAGAAAAGCAAGGTGCACTGTGATCTGCACTCTCGGTCCCTGACTGGAATGCTACTGGGCATGTAGGTAAAATTCTTTGGGGAAAGGGCAGGGAGCACCTGATCCACATTCTCCACCCCTGCTGGACCACTGAACAAGTGACTCCTGTTTTCTTTCAGGCATGTGTGCCAGTGTGGGTAGCCGTGCCCTGGATCACTATTGAGATGGCAGGGTGGAGAGGGTGCTCCCCTAATCCCACTACCTCCTGGGGCTCCAGTCCACCCACCTTCAGCTATATAGATGCCTGGATCTCTTATGCATCCTCTTGTGCTGAGTAGCGAATCCTCTGTTGCTCAGTGGATGTCAGACCGGTTGTCATTTACAGGGGAGAGACAAAGCGAACAACTCACTCTGTCATGAGGCTGATGTCACTCTAAGATAATGTTTAATTTCTGTTTGATTTCTTCTTTAACACATTGGTGTTTTATAAGTGTATTGTTTAGTTTTCACATAACTGTAGATCTGCTCACTTCTTTTCTTGGTGATTGCTAGTTTCATGGCATTCTTTTTGGAAATGATAACTGATATGATTTCAATCTTCTTAAATTTGCCAACATTTGTCTTGTGTCCTATTATCTAACCTATCACAGGGAATTTTCTGTGTGTCCTTGAGAAGAATGTATATCCTGCCACTGTGGAATGGAATGTTCTCTACATGTATATTAAATTTCTTTGTTCCAATGTGTGGCCAATTCCACATTTCCTTGTTGATTTTCTGTCGGATGATTTATCCTTGCTGATAGTGGTGTATTGAAGCCCCCTACTATTATTGTATTTTGTCTAATTCTTTTTTAAGACTTGTATTTTCTTGGTACATTTTAGTGTTCACATTTGTATGTATTTATGATTGTTATATCCTCTCGACGTATAGACTCCTTTATCAATAATCATGATCTTCTTTTTCTCTTGTCATACTCTTTGGCTTGAAGTCTATTTTGCTGATATAAGCCTGGATATGCCCAGCTACTTTTGGTTTGCATTTGCTTGGAATATTGTCTTCAGTCTCTTCATTCTGAGCCCAACTTTGTCTGCAGAGCTGAAATGAGTCTCCTGTAGGCAGCACACAGTTAGGCCTGGTTTTCTAATTCACTCAGACATTCTGCACCTTTTGATTGGTGAGTTCAATCTATGTACATTTAGGGTGAGTATTGATATGTAAGGATTTCCTACTGCCATCTTACCTTTGGCGTTCTGATGCTTTTGTATCTCCATTTTTTTTCTTTTTCCTTCTGTTTCTGTGCACTTGTTTAAGATGCTGGTGTTCCATGGTAATTTGCCCATTGTCCCATGTTTCATCTTTTGTGTTTCTGCTCTAGATTTTTGATTTGGTATTACCATAAAGTTACATAAGCATCTCATAGATAAAATAGTACTTTTTCATGACAGCAATTTATCTTCATTGTTGTATAAATATTTCATCCTTTTACTCTTCCCCTTTTATATTTTGATGTCATAACTTATATTTTTATGCTTTGAATTCATTGCCAAGTTCTAGTAGCATCACTTATTTCTAATGCTCTTTTTCTTTAGCTTTTGTGCTATAATTGTTTAGTATATTATTCTGAAAGAGAGTTACAGTTTTCTGATTCTGATTCTCTATCACATAAACCAAGGTTCTGTGCACTTCTTCTTTCCATTTCAGCTTAAAGAGCTCCTGTCAGCGTTGCTTGTAAGACGAGACTAGTGGTGGTGAACTCCCTGAGCTTTTGTTTATTTGGGAAAGCTTTTATTTCTCCTTCATATCAGAAGGATAGCATTGAAAGATAGAGTATTCTTGGATGACAATTTTTATCTTTCAATACTTTGAATATGTATTATTCCACTCTCTCTTGGCCTGTAGGGTTTCTGCTGAGAAATGTGCTGATAGCCTAATGGGACTTCCTTTTTAGTTTCTGTCTTTTCTTCCTTGGCTGAATTTACGGTTGTTTCTCTACATTGCCATTTGACAAATTTGAAAAATGTGTCCTGGGGAAGGTCATTTTGCATTGAGATAATGAGGTGTTCCATTAGCTTCACGGACTTGTTTGTCCAGTTCCATCCCAAAGTTTTAACTCCCCTCTCCTCTTCTGGCTGCCTTTGGATAATAAGCCACAAAGAGAAGCTACAGAAAGCAAGTGCCGGAAGGCAAAGGTACCTTTCATCTGCTCTTCTCTATTACCAATGTTTTCTAATGCTTCATCTTATTTATTAAGTTTCTCAGCTTTGGAATATCCTTGTTTTGTTCTGTTACAATTTCCATCTCTTTGGTGAAGTACTCTTTCTGTTTGTTGATTTTATTCCTGAGATCATTGTGTTACCTTTCTTGTAGTTTTCTTGTAGCTTGTTGAGTTTCTTCATAAGAGCTATATTGAATTAATTGTCTGTTAGATCACAGTATTCCATGTCTTTGTGTTTGGTTGCTGGAAAGATGCCATTTTCTTTTAGTGATACCGTGATTTTTAAAAGTGTTTGATAAAAAGTGCATCTGCTGCTTCATTGGAAGTAGTAAACACCTTTCTAATTTAGGTAAGGTTTTGTTTACTTAAACAACTGAAAAGATTGTAAATAGGAGCTTTCCTTTTGTTTTCCAGGAGTTGAAGCTATAGCAGATGTTTTTTGTTTCTGTTACCAGACCTGAGTATCTGCTGAGGTTGGAATCCTGTGCATAAAAAAGGTGGAGAAAAATTTTAAAAAGAAATTTAAAAATATGTGGCAATGCCAGGGGATGTGAGTCATTACCACTTATGGCTTTTGGTGTGCCCACAGCCTAGTCATGGAATCCTTGAGCTGGGGGGGCCAGGTCGGTGGACAGTTCTCTTGCCAGAATCCCAGCAAAGAGAGGAGGAAAGTCATTCCTTCCATTCTCTTTGTTTACTTTCTTCATTTTTCTTTCCCTCCCTCTAGTCATTGTGCTTTCTCCACATAGAGAGTAGTGGGTACCTCCAGCTGCAGCAAGAATGGCCAGGTAGACCCCCATTCACCACCTCCACCTCTACTTCCTCTGCCAGAAAGGCTGTGCTGACCCAATGCTGCTCCAGCCACTGCCACCTGTGCCAATGCTGCCTCTGCTGCCACTCTTCAGGTGCTGCAGCTTCCTCCGAGTTCCAATCCACCTAATTTCAGGTGCACAGGTGGACGGACATCTCTTGGATGTACTGGTGTACTCTGCAGAGGTGCTTTTGGGTTCTGAAGGGGGTGAGGAGAAAACACGGGCAAGAGCTTTTATTGTGGTTTCCACAGGAAGAATTGGTGAGGCATGGTAAGAAGGCTTAGGACTGGCTAGTTTGAATAATTTCAGCAGGCTTGGAAGCATAGGGACTGTCCCTGGTTGTCTAGTGCCTGGCCCTGGGCAGGAAGGTCGTGGCCCGAGTGTGGGAGTCCAGTAAAGGGGTGGTTAGGATTTGGGCTGCAGATTGGCTGGTTTCCACTTGGTAGGTGTGTTCCCAGGGGAGTTGTTTGCTATCTCTAGGAATTAGCTAACTGAAAGGGAGAGGCACTCCCTTTCAGTGTCAGCAAAGCCCCAAGATGTCAAAGCATCAAAATAAAAAGACAAGCTTAATACACTGTGCTGATCACTACAGAGGTTATGCTACTCAGTTGTAGTAATCTGTTATGTTCCCATGGCCTCTGTAGTGGTGGGGCACCCTGCTGTGACTCAGAGATTGTAGTTTGGCCTCCTAGGCTGCTTGATGTGTACCTTTTAGTTACGTTTCCTGGACTGATGCTGCAAGCACGTGGTTTGGTTTGCTGAGTGGTTGCTCGACAGGTCAGGCTTTCTGGCTGATTGCTACAGAGGCTGTGTTTAGGCTCTCTGGGCTGACTGCTGCAGTTAGGTGGCCTGGGCTAGCTGACACAAACCTTACAGGTTGCCTTCCGGGCTGATTGCTGCAGAGGTTGTGGGTAGTCTTTTGGGGCCAATGCTGCTGATTTACATTAGGCTTCTGGGGCAGACTGCTGGGGAAGTTGTAGTCTGGCCTCAAGGCTGGTTGCTGCAGGCTTGAGTGTTTGTTGTTTCTGGCTGATTTCTGTAGAGGCTGTGATTAGGCTCCCGCCAGTTGCTGCAAAGGTTATACTTGGGCTTGACTACCAAGAGGACAAGAGCTATTGTAGTGGCCAGATTATGGAGGCCTTCCATCCAGTTGCTTGGTCCACCAGGATCTAAATGATCAAGGCCCTGTCACTGCCATCATCTTCATCATCTCTGTTCTCATCTCCTGCTCCATCCCCTACTGTTCACTCTAGTCCACGCACACTGAATTTCTTACTCTTCCTCAACAATTCCAGGCACACTTCAGCCTGAGGACTTCTGTAAATTGTTTTCTCTACTGCAGTGCTCTTCTCCAGGTATCTATAAAACTCATCTCCTCCAGATCTTTGCCCAAATGAGTCCTGTTCAGTGAGGCCAGCCCTGACTTCCCGATTTAGATTTACAGAGAAATAACAAAATGTATGGTGCTGGTTCAAAAAAAAAGGGTATGCTTTGAATCAGCTAGACCTGGGTCCAGACTCTTCCCTGTCATATTCCTTATTTCCTGTCCTTGATTAGTTCTTCTGTATCGCACTTATCGCCTTTTGAACAGAACGTGTGGTTTCCTTATGTATCTTTATTGTCTGCCTTACTCTCTAGAATGAAAGCTTCATGGGAGAACAGGTTATTGTCTATCTTGTTCACCACTGTTGCACTACTGCCTAGAACAGAGCCTGACACACTAGTAGGTGATAGTAATCAAATCTTAAGAGAATAAAAGAACACTACGTAACTACACTATGCCATGAGTATTCTCTTTAAAACTCCCTGAAAAGGGGCTAGTTTCTCTAATATATTAGTGAAAAACTCAAAAACTGATTCAGAAAGGATACAATCCAATAGAAAATGGACAAAGAACATTATTTGTACTCACAAAAATGGTCTTTAAGTGTAGGGAGATGCCCAACTTCATTCTTCATAGAAAAAGGCACAATAACACTGCTTGAAGATACTAATTCTCATTTATCAGATGCGGAAAAACTAAAAGCTTGACTGTTGACAAGGCTGTCACAAACAGGTGAGTCCTATATTGCTGCTGGGAATGTACGGTGATGGTATCCCTGTGGATGATGAATTTTCATACCTTACGTTTTAAGTGAGAGTAAAGATTTTAAAAATTATAAGAATCACTTCAAGTTTTCTCTATAAATATTCACCTTTTTTGACACTTCCTAATTTTCCTTTCCTAACACTAGGCCTTTGCACCATCTCTTCCCTCCACCAGAAATGTCTTCCCACAGTAATACCTTTTCACCAGAGTTGCACCTTGCTCCCTCAGGTCACTCATGCCTTAATCTGCCTGGTCCATAATGTATATATTATATATGTAACAATATGTATACACATATACACTACATATATACACACACACACTTAATATGTTTTAACATTTTAACATGTAAACGTACAAATGTGAAAATATATAACATTTAAATATAAAAGGACATAAATAAAAATACATATAGATAAATTCACATAGTAAAAATAAAAATATATACTATGTATTGTAATAATGAGTATACACAGGTTTTCTACAAACGATTTAATGTAAAATTATATTATATATGTTTGACTTATTTGTTATGTTTGTCACCTCACTTAGAATATCGCTCCATGAAGCAGAGATATTTTTAATTCAATGCACTGCTGTGACATATCACCACTGAGGAACCCCCATGCTTGTCTCCCTCTTCTCATCTCCGAGGCACTCCCCACTTCCAAAACACCATGCCTAGAGCCCGTCTTTGAATCCGCAGCCAGACATTTCAGGAGGAGTGCAACACCCAGAAGGCCCCACACCCTACAAAAGTATGTAGTTCTGAAGGGGCACCCAGGTTCAGGACCCTCACTGGTGGCAGGTGGAGGGGACAGCCCATCCTCTGGGGTCCTTTTGGTTTCACGTGTCAAACTTGGCTGAAACCAGATGCATGTTCTGGCTGGTGGAGCATTAGCCGCTCTGCTGCTTTGCAGCTCTGGCTTATGACCAACAGGAAGGCTAGCGTCTGCCCAGTGCAGTGAGTCAGCAGGACCACAGGGTCCCTGAAGACCTAGAGGGCATTGTGGGAGGGGTCTGAACTTCAGGCATCCCCGCAAGTGTGCATTTGTGTCTGTGGACTGGAGTGACATTTAGGGGTGTCTGTTTTGGAGAGGGCCTATAGGAAGTGGGTTTTGGGGACTCTGGGTGTGATTTGGGGGTCTCTTTGGGGGAGAACCCCTCTATGAGGGGGTAGCGATATCTGGGGGGAGCTCCGTGTTCATATTTGGATAGCGTGCAGGATTTGGGGTGCTCCTTAAAGGGGAGGAGGATTTGGGCGGCATTTGAGGTTTCCCATCAAGGCAGGATTTAGAAAGGTTTGTTTTAGTAAGGGTTCTGGTGAAAGTGTTTGGGGACTTGCCAAAGTGCCCTTGGCAACCCAGGAGACACGATGGGGTTATTCTAGCATTTGGCGACCTGGGACAATGAGATTGGCCACACTGGGGCCCACATTTTTTCTCCGAGAACGGTCTCTAACTCAGGTAGAGAAGGGACACTAGAGCCCAGTCCACTAGGCTCTTGCTGAGAACCAGGGTACCATCAGGCCTTCACTGGCTGCAGCTTTATTCATCATTCGAGGAGACGGGGTCTTCCTTGCCAGGGAAAGAGGAAGGGGAGTCGCGCTGTTTGAGCAGAGATATTCTTGTGCCAGACCATGTGAATTGGATAGTCATGAGGGAGAGTAGAGCCCCGATTTAGAGAGGCCCTTTTTACGACACCTGTACCTATGTCACAAAGAGTATGGCCTTTGCTTGTTAACAGACATAAACCATGTACAGTTTCCTTTTACAGGTTATAGGTTTTCAGCCTTGCATTTAGCGAAAGAGTGGGGACTGCTATATACATGAAGGGCAACGCCTCCTGGTCCAGTGTATCAGCAGGAGTTAGCAGCGAAGCTTCTGAATTCAAACTCCAGCATTGTACTTTCCCAGCTACGTGACCTTAGGCATTTTCTTTAGCACCCACGGTGCTTTAGTTTTCCCATAAGTGCCTATGAGGATAACGATAATAAAGATAGCAAATACTTATTAAGAACTTTCCAGTGGGGAGGGGAGGTGACCCTCGAATGTAAGTCTTAACCAGTTGTAATAATTCCACACAGATAGCAAATTCTTATTAAGTACTTTACAGTGGGGAGGGGAGGTGACTCTCGAATGTAAGTCTTAACCAGATGTCATAATTCCACACAATTTAACAGTACTGCCACTACTAATGTTCACTACATAGCACTTACCGGGTGTCACACACTGTGCCAAGCACTTTATACATATTTACTCTTTTAAACCCTATCACAGGGGAGGTTATTATTATTATTCCCATCTTATGGACGAGGAAATTCAGGCCCAGAATGGCGAAGTGTCTGCCCCAACATCACACACCTGTAGTTACTGAAGAGAAATGATTGTTGTGAGGGTCCAAGATCTCTTAGGTCATCTTTGAGCTGACACATGAAAGAACCTTTGTTTCTTCCTCAGGAAGGAGAGCTGATGGGTATTGAGAGAAAATGATGCAGTAAGGACATCCCAAAATTCTCTCCACCACAGAAATACTACAAAGTTGTCAGAATCGACTTTTTCAGAACTCTGGAAATTCACAAAATTTTGCAGCAACCAGAGAAGTGTTTATTAAAAAAAAAAGACAGACCAAATCTCAGTAAGAGCAGTACGCTTTGAAGACTTTAACTTGTCCTAATGCCATGATCCTCTTTCCAGTTCTGTGGTAGCCTTGAGCATTCCTCTTGCATCCTGGCAGCCACCAGAGGGAGGAGAACAAAGCCAGAGCTCATTAGAACATCCACCCCAAACCTCTGTCACTTCTTGATGTGTTTTTTGGAAGACTGCACTTGCAAGGCTGTCTATATTTGACCTGCTTTGGAGTTCTCCCTGGGCAAATAAACTTCTCCCCAGGGAGTTGCCACAACAGTTAAAGCAGCAGAAAGAAACTCTGAAGAGGTAATGGCAAGAAACATCCCCGTTTGATAAAAAATATAGAACTACATACACAACCAGCTAAACAAACTCAAAGCAGGATCAACTCAAAGAGATATAATCAAAGTATTGACACCACAAGACGAAGGGAGAATCTTGAAAGCAGCAAGAGAGAGGCAACTCATCACATACAAGAGATTCTCAATTAGTTTAACAACTGATTTCTCATCAGGATCCATGTAGGCCAGAAGGCAGTGGGAAGACATATTCAAAGTGCTGAAAGGAAAATCTGTCAACCAAGAATTTTATATCCAGCAAAACTCTCTCTTGAAAAATGAAGACAAAATTTGGCCAGTCCCAGATAAATAAAAACTGAGAGAATTCCTTGCTAACATATCTGCCCTACAAGAAGGCAGAATTCCTGAAGGGAGCCCTTCAGACTAAAATGCAAGAGTATTTCATGAGAATTCAACCCACAGAAAGACCGAGCATCAATAAAAATAAGCACATAGGTAAATTCAAAAAAACAGTTTAAATGTAGTTTTTGTTTGAAGCTTGGCAAGCTGAATAATAGCCCCCAAATATGCCCACATTCGAATCCCAGAACCCAGGAAATATTATTTTATACAGCAAAAGGGACTTTGCAGATATGATCAAATTTAGAGGCTTGAGATGGGGAAATTATCTCGAATTATCTGGGTGGGTCTGATAGACTCAAAACGGCCCTTGTGAGAGGAATGCAGGAGGAGTGAGAATCAGAGGAGAAGGCAGTGTGATGACAGAAGCAGAGAATGGAGTGATGTATTTGCAGGTAGAGAAAGGGACCAGTAGTCAAGGAATACAGGCAGCCACTAAGCAGAAATGGGAAAATATATATATATATATATATATATATCTCCCAGCAGAGCCTTCAGATGGAACCAGTCCTGCCAACACCTGGAGTTTCGCCCAATAACATGGATTTTGGAATTCTGACATCCTGAACTGTAAAAGAATCATTTGTATTGGTTAAGTCACTAACTTTGTGAAACTTGGTTACAGCAACAGTAGTAAACGAATGTAGTAACTTTTTCTCCTGTTATCAAATTTAAAACACAACTACATAGAGAAATAATTCTAACTCTGTGCTGATGGCAACAGAGTGTCTAAAAATGTAATTTGTGAAAACAGCATCACAAAAACAGGGGGACGAACTATATGCAAGCAAAGTTTTCATATACTTTTGCAAAGTCATCTGGTATTAATCCGAACTAGAATGTTATGATTTTAACATGGCAATTATAATCTGCAGAGCTACCACTAAGAAAATGACTGTAAAATATACAGTAAAAGAAATAACAACGTCATTAAAATGTACACTGGAAGAGGTCAAATTAAATGACAGAGATTGGCAGAATGGATTATTTAAAACTATGACCAATCACATGCTGTCTTCCCCCATGTCATTTCCTGACGGGAACTCGCTGTTCACCAACTTACACCCACTTTACCGGACGCAGCCCGGAGACGCAGTCACCCCCCTCCCGGCGGCAGCGTACGTGACGAGTGACGCAGGGCTGTTGACGTCATAAGTGATTCACTACTGGGCGCCACGGCGAATAGGACCGAAGGTTTTGTTTGGGCTTCGGGCTTGGCGGCCATCTTGGCTCGGCGGTTGAGGTAAAGGCGGCGTCGTCCGTGGACGGGACCGCGCGGGGAGTGGAAGGCGGCAGCGGGACGTGTCCGCTAGCCGGTTGGTGGGGGAGGACGAGGAAGAGGAGGGCGGCGGCCGGGCTTGCCTTCCGCTACCCGAGGAGTTGGCGGCGGAGCGACCCGGCCCCTGGCATTCGTAGAAAACGGCCGTTGTTGGCGCCTCGACCCGGGCAGGGGTTTCGGGAGCCCAAGGAGGGATGTGAGCTGGGCCGACGTGGCGGCGGCGGGGCAGATCCTGGGGCGGGCCAACGTTCCCCGTCCTTGGCTGGGGTTCAGACATCTAAGCTAGGGGCTCCAGAGGCCCAGTACTGGCTTTTCGAGTCTCAGGCCCAACAGACCTAGCCAGCGACCTCCTTGCCCCCCAGACCCAGCCTACTGTGTCACCCGTTTCAGCGTTCCAAGTCAACGTGTGCCCTTAAAGACCTTAAACCAAAAGCATTCTTCAGCCCCGCAGTATGTGTCCTCACAGCTTCCGAGGGGGCCCAGACCTCTGGGAGGGTCTGTTTGGCCTTCACGTCCCCTGAAAGGGAGCTCTCTCTAACATCTTTCTTCAGACGTCACGGCCCTCCCTGCTTTCCTCCTGCCACGGTCACCTTTCAAAGCTACAAAGGGGACCTGACCCTGTGGAAGACCATCTGGGCCTGGCTTTCTGTCAGGGACCCCTTCCTCACCTCTCACCCTGACTTGTGGCCTCTTCCATGAGAGATGGCTCTGGACGTGGTGTTTCTACTCAGAGATTTTTTTTCTTGGCCTTCTCACCATGGAGACCTTTAGTACCTGCCCTTAAAGACTTCTTCCTTTCTGCATCATCTCCAGAGACATCCCAAGACCCGGGCGTTGGAACTCAGTGGCCCACCTCCCCTAACTCCATCGCAGTGTCCTGTGTCAGAAACCCCTCTGGGTCTGGCACGGTCCCTCAGTGACACGCCCGCAGTATCTCCTTGTGGAGAACAGCACCGTTCCCATGGTCCCAGCCTTCTTTTCAGATAGCCCCCGAGTATCTTCCCAGATTTTGGTCCTAAGCACCCTTGTCAGAGACTCACCTTCCCAGCCTCATGCTGGGCCCTTCCTGTGTGTTCAAAAGCAGCAGCTTTCCCGGCTTCTTTCAGGATTCCTTAACTGCATGTCATGCCTCATAGTTTGCCCTCAGAGCCTTTCAGGGTCCCCAGCATCTTCAGTCAGAGGCGCTCGGGTTCTGCTTTCAGCCTCCTAGGACCTGACGTCACTATCACACATCTCCTCCCCCAACAGGCTTCTGTCAGAGTAGATCCCCTTCCCTGCGTCTGGTTGGCCTCCGTGGGGCCCAGCACTGTTGGTCAGAGAAACCCAGCCCGACTTCAGGATCTGGCAATTGTCTGCTCACTCCGTCTTTTAGGCCTGGACGGTCAGTTCAGCCTCCTCTTTCCAGCCCATCAGAGCAGCCCTAGTACCGAGCAGATCTTCTTTATCCTTCTCATCTGAGCATGGGGATACTAGTGCTGAATCCCTTCTCCCTCCCAGAGTTGCCGCCAACAAAAAGAAAAGCCTGTCCCCATCTGGCTCACCTCTGACCCTTTGCCTTCAGATGTCCATCTTGCCACAATCCAAGAAGCACTGTGTCTGGGCCAGATCCAATACCAAGCTCTAACTCCTCCGCTCCCTCTTCTGTGGTACTCAGCGTGCCCTCAGGACCAAACAGTGTGAGTGTCTTCTCTCTGGAGACCTGTAGGGGGGTAGTAGGGTGGTTGGTGGGGAAGCGCCTCCATCTGGTATCTGTCTCAGCTCCATTCCTGCTAGCTCCTTGAAACTGTTTCTCCCTTGCATTCCTAGGGAATGGCAAAAAAAGACAGCGAGACAGACATAGACGAGGGTCTTTACTCCCGGCAGCTGTAAGTGTGCTGAGCCTGGGGATGGGAGTTGGAGGAGACACAGAGAGCCTGGTGTTGGCTGGGCCAAGCCCTGACCCAGAATGTTCCCTAACCTGTCAGGTACGTGCTGGGCCACGAGGCAATGAAGCATCTCCAGACGTCCAGTGTGCTGGTGTCGGGCCTTCGGGGCCTAGGTGTGGAGATCGCCAAGAATGTCATCCTTGCTGGGGTCAAAGCCGTCACCCTGCATGACCAGGGCACTGCCCAGTGGGCTGACCTCTCCTCCCAGGTACCTCTTTGTTGCTCCCTTCCCTTTGTCCAGGCGCCAGATCCCCTGGGCTCTGCATCCACTTCACTTCATCCCTTCTTGTACCCTCTTTTAGTTCTACCTACGGGAGGAGGACGTCGGTAAAAACCGGGCTGAGGTATCACAGCCCCGCCTTGCCGAGCTCAACAGCTATGTGCCCGTCAGCACCTACACTGGGGCTCTCGTTGAGGACTTCCTCAGTGGCTTCCAGGTACCTTGGGGCATCAGCCTGCTTCCAGTCTAACCTTCTCAGATCCTGTTTCTGGTTGGTTGGCTCAATATTTATATAATGCGGTAGCCCTGTGTGTCAGGTTTTGTGCTGCGAGGCTAGGGGATACTGGCGGGACTTAGACCCTGGACCTGTCCTGGGGGGATCTCAGACATTTTCAGGAGGGAAGTGGCCAGGTACTGTCACTTGGTGGTTGTGAACACTGAACTCTGAAGGCAAACTACCTAGATATGTGAGGATCTAGCTCTTCTAGTTGTATGACAGCGAACAGGTAGGTTAGTTTCGTGTCCCTGTTGTCCAAGCACAACAGGAAAAATAGCGATCCTGATCTCAGCGTTTTTGTGAGGGTTAAACACCTAGCAATCCTGATCTCAGCGTTTTTGTGAGGGTTAAACACCTAGCAGTCCTGATCTCAGCGTTTTTGTGAGGGTTAAACACCTAGCATAGCAGTTGGCACATGATAAGCTCCATGTAGCTGTCTGTGAAATCACTGGACTGCAAAGAGGAGCTCTGGGTGCTGATACCCGTCCTGGGGTTTCCGAGAGGACTAGGGTGCTGGAACCCGTGGTGTAGGAGTAGGAGTTTATCCTGGTGAATAGGGAAGAGAATTCTGACAGAGACCCCTGCCGATTGTGGCTGAGCAGGTATGGGTTTTTTTTTGAGAATTGAAGCAAGTGTGTGTGGGAGGGAGGGGTCTAAACTTAGACTTTGGCAACATAGCATGACTCATTTTTTATCTCACGGAGCACTTCAGGGTTGTAGACAGGCAGGAGTGTGTTTGTCCAATGAGTGAGTGAGTTCGTTCTCAAACTCTGTCTTTGAAGTATCTCTGCCTTTCTTCTCGTATTCGGGGATTCGTATGTCCCTTCACTGAGTCTCACCCTCACTGAATAGGACACACATACATACTTTATAAATGTTTACAGAAGAGGACTGACCCAGCAAAGCTTGAGTCCTGACACCCCACCACCCATGTCCTGCCTGACACTTCTCCCATCCCTGGCCTGCCTTTCTCCTTTCTTTTCTTACTTCCCTTCACCCCAGGGCCAGGCCCTCCGCCTGAGCCTCCTTCTCGTTATAGGTGGTGGTCCTTACCAACAGTCCCTTGGAGGACCAGCTGCAGGTGGGTGAGTTCTGTCACAGCCATGGAATCAAGCTGGTGGTGGCAGACACACGTGGCCTGTTTGGGTGAGTGCCTGCCTCTCCTTTTCTCCCCAACTCCTGCCAGGCCCAGGCCAAGACTCCCTGACCCCCACTGCTCTCATGCTGCTCTCAGCCAGCTAGGTTTTCGACTGTGCATGGTCAGCTCTCCCCATGTGACAGGAGTGCTGCCTGATTGGCAGCAGTGACGGGCTGCGTTTGCTTAGCAAGCTTTCACTGCGTCTTGAAGGACATACGGAGTACCTGTGTGCGTGAGTCTCAGGCACCACTCCTGTTGTCTCCCTCGACAGGCAACTGTTCTGTGACTTTGGAGAGGAAATGATCCTCACAGATTGCAATGGGGAGCAGCCGCTCAGCGCTATGGTTTCTATGGTCACCAGGGTGAGGAGGTTGGCCCCAGATGTTCTGGTGGGCAGGTGGGCAGCAGAAGTCCTCCCTGTCTGCTCCTGGTACCCTGAGCCTACGTCTGAGGCTTGCTTCTCTTCCCACCAGGACAACCCTGGTGTGGTTACCTGCCTGGATGAGGCCCGGCACGGCTTTGAGAGCGGCGACTTTGTCTGCTTCACGGAAGTCCAGGGCATGCATGAACTCAATGGCACCTCCCCCATAGAGATCAAAGTCCTGGGTATGCCGAGGCTGGGGGCAAGAAATGGTTTCCTGGAGCAAAGGGAGAGTGTCCTGTGGTGTGGGCTGGCCCAGGGGCTAAGGGGTGACACATGTCTGTAGTCTGAATCGCATCAAAGGCCAAGTGACGACAGCTCTCTGAAATCTGAGTTCAGACTTAGGATAGACGTGTTCGTGGGGCCTCACTCAAGAGGTGTGAACTGAACTAGAGGCAGAAGAAGTTCATGCCACTAGCGTTTGATTCCATTTCTCTTATCGGTTTATTGGCCGTCCCTGTTTTTCTTAAGTGTTTGCTTTGGAATTTGTAGTGTACAACATTGTGTGTACTTAGCATTTGTGTGTACTAGTATCTAGGTAATACTTTACTGCTGTACATATTAAAAAGAACCTTACAACACAGTATTTCCACATCGTGGTTCAGCGTTTGCTGTTGTGTGTCATACAAGTCACCGTTTTCAAAGTTCTCAGAACTTTTCTGTGCATCTGGATTTACATCTGATATCATTTTCTTTCTACCTGAAGGCTGCCCTTTAACATTTGTTGTAGTGTGGAGTCTGCTGATGTTGCTTCTTTTGGCTTTTTAATGCTTGAAATTGTCTTTAATTTGCCCAAGGGTTCGAAATGTATTTTTGTGTGGTGTGGAATTCTAGATTGACAGTTTTTTCTTTTATTGCTTTAAAGATGTCGCTCTATTGTCTTGCTGCATTATTTTCCACAGGAAGCCTGCCGTCCCTCGTTCCCCTCTGTGATGTGCTTATTTTTATTTTCTCTATCACTAATTTTATGCAGGAGGATTATGCTGTACCTCAGTGTAGTTTTATCCATGTTTCTTTTGCTTGGAGTTTATGGTTTTATGAAATTTGGACAATTACTGGCCATAATTTTTCCCAAAATATTGCCTTCTCCCCCCTTCCAGCCCATCGTCTCTTTCCAGAACTCCAATTACATGTATTTTAAGCCACTTGACTTTTTTTGTCTTTGTTCCCTCTTTGTTGTAGCTTATTTTAGTATGCCAAATTTACTAATCTTTTCTTGTCGTGTTAGTTTTGTTAGTCCCATCTGGTGTATAACATCTGTAGACCGGAAACTTAAGACGGCTATTATAAATGTATTTCCTATGTCAAAGCAGCTCTGGAAAATCATGGATATGTTAGGGAGAGAATTGGAAGGTTTAAAAAAAGGCACAAACTGCTACAAGTGAAGAATACAGGTAGCCTACTGTAATGAGTCCCAACAAAGATGTGAGGCCAAAAAAAGTTTTTGAAGAAATTAATGGCCAAAAACTTTACAAATTTGATGAAAACTCAAGCCACAAATCCGCGGTTGGTTTGGTAATGTGTGATGGAGGCAAGATAATTGTGACCGTTATATTTACGAAACTGGGTTTTTGTGTGTCCCTTTAATATTTTTGAGTTTTGTTCTGGAGAATTATTGGTTGCTGTTGGATCCTTTCAGGGCTTACTTTTGTCTTCTCCAGGGTGATGTGAAGGCATAGGTTACCTGTGGTGTCATAAGGGATAATGGTTTTTCCTGTCTGAAGAGAGCTTGGAGCAGAGGTCTCCCTTGTCTGAGCTGGGTCTGAGCTGGGGTGGCTTTCTCATTCTTGTTTGGGTGGTGCTGTGGATCCAGGATGGTGGGGACAGGAGGGTTGGTGCAGGGACTGACAGATACCCCTCCATCCTGTTTATTCCCCAGGTCCCTATACCTTTAGTATCTGTGATACCTCCAGCTTCTCTGACTACATCCGTGGCGGCATCGTCACTCAGGTCAAAGTCCCTAAGAAGATCAGCTTTGTGAGTATATGGGGGTCAAGGGAGTGCTGTAGGGGTCCAGGCTTTTCTAGGCTTATTACTTCTCTGGTCCTGATGTCCTGCTTTCCACAGAAATCCTTGCTGGCCTCCCTGGCAGAGCCATACTTTGTGACAACAGACTTTGCCAAGTATTCTCGCCCTGCTCAGCTGCACATTGGCTTCCAGGCCCTGCACCGGTTCTGTGCTCAGCATGGCCGGCCCCCTCGGCCCCACAATGAGGTAGATGGCTGGGCAAACCAGTCAGGGTCCTTGGCCCACAGCCCGACCATGGCTCTCCATCTGTCTACTTTCTCTCCCTCTCCCTGTCCGCACAGTGGGCCTGACTGGTCCTCTCTTGCTTCCTTCTGCCCTACCAGGAGGATGCAGCAGAACTGGTGACCCTGGCACAGGCCGTGAATGCTGGAGCCGGGCCAGCACTGCAGCAGGACAGCCTGGATGAAGACCTCATCCGGAAGCTGGCGTATGTGGCTGCTGGGGATCTGGCGCCCATAAATGCCTTCATTGGGGGCCTGGCTGCCCAGGAGGTTATGAAGGTCAGCATGGGTGGAGAAGGGCAGGGTTGGGGATGGGCCTGGTGCCTTCCTGCCTACGTCACTTACTGTGCGTCTGTGTCAGGCTCTGGTTAGCCACTGACCATCTCCCGTTTCTTACCCCCTCCTCAGGCATGCTCTGGGAAGTTCATGCCTGTTATGCAGTGGCTGTACTTTGATGCCCTTGAGTGTCTCCCTGAGGACAAAGAGGCCCTCACAGAGGACAAGTGCCTTCCGGTATGTGAGGGGGCCCCACGGGGAAGGCGTTATTGTGGGACTCGGTGAGGCAGTTCTTCTCTGACCCTCCTTCCTTCTCGTGACTCAGTGCCAGAACCGTTATGATGGGCAGGTGGCTGTATTTGGCTCAGACCTGCAAGAGAAGCTAGGCGAGCAGAGGTACTTCTTGGTAAGTGATCCTGTTGGGTACTAGCTACCTTCATCTCCCCTAGCCTCTGGCCTCCTCTTCTGGAGTCTCCTTCTGCCTCACGAGGGAGGGTCTTTGGTTCTTGTACACTCATCCCATCCGTTTTTTGATTTTCATCATAGCAAGAGAAAGCCTGATGTGTCCCTTCATTCCCCCTTCTGGTGCCTCCTTCCTTAGATGAGCATGGATTTTTATAGCTTGGCACTGGAATATGCAGTACTAGACCCTCTTACCCTCTCCTGCTGTCTCCAGGGTATGTGAGGACTAATGGGTGGCTTTGCTACTCTCAGTCATCCTAACCAGCCTGTCTCTCTTCTTTGCCACGTCCCAGGTGGGTGCAGGGGCCATTGGCTGTGAGCTGCTCAAGAACTTTGCGATGATTGGGCTGGGCTGCAGGGAGGGTGGGGCAGTCACCGTTACAGACATGGACACCATTGAGAAGTCCAATCTGAACCGACAGTTTTTGTTCCGACCCTGGGACGTCACGGTGAGTAGGGTGGACATGGTGAGTGGGTGACATTCTTCTCCCAGTTCTCTTTTTGTTTTCTCTTGTAACCAATCTTAATGGCTTAGGTCATTTTGCCTCTCTGTATGTTTCTTCAGCTCTCCCCACATTCTTTTTCTCTAGCTTTCAGTCTTTCAGCAGATAATTACTGAGTACTTATTATGTCTTTTTGTTTCCTTTGTCATTTTATGCCTTCCCCCACCTTTTTTCTTTTGGTCACTGCTAATGTGGGACTGTGGAAGCTAGGTTGTGGAGGGGTCTATCGGGTAAGTCTTCTGTGAAGGGGGTCAGTGTTATTTTTGCCTGCTCAGAGTCTTATCTTTCATTTTGCCATCCACCTACTAGGCACTGCTCTAGACATTTGGAATACATACGATAACAGCAGGAAGGTTCGTGCCATTGTCTAGTGGGAAGACATAGAGTACATGCGAGGTTCTCAAAATGTGTGAGGTCCTCTGGAGGTTCACAACACGCTTTCACCGAGTCTGCATGATCACAACTATTTTAAGAATTCTACAACATTAGTTGCCACTCTTATTTTTTGAAGTGAAAGTAGTATTTTCCACTCCAGTGTGGGAAGCTTTCCCTAACTCAGTGACACAGTATTTTCCAAGTGACCAATGCATGACGATAAAAAATTGTGCATTAGCTAAAGATGCATTCAAAATACAAAACAAACTAATGGATTTGGTATGGATTTGTGATTTCACCTTGCACATGAACTTGATAAGACTGTATCACTTGTCGAGTTTTGATGCATTTTTTAAAATGTCAACAATTATCTGAAAATACCATTAAAATATTCTTCTCTGACACTGAATAACCCTTGTATCCCTCAAGCAAAACATAAAATGGATTGCATGCAGTAGCTATGAGAATCCAGTGGCTGTTTTCTAAAAGATTATATAACTTAAAACAGATTTGCCAAACTGGGCATACAACTGACTGTTTTGTATTGGAAATTTTGTTTTGACAATGCTTATGCTATGTGATGAAATTCTTCCAGTTTTACATGGACTGACAATATTTTAAAATTTTCTCAGTTTAAGTTTCTCATACAGGAAATATTGGTGCCTGCCCCCCTCATAACGAGAGCTCCATTTAAGACCGTTGTGTTTGAGAACTGCTACTGTAAACAGTACACATAAAAGCAAAGTGTATGGTTAATGTTAGCAGGTGAAAAACACTATACAAAGGCAACAATGAAAAACAAGATAAGGAAGAGTTGGAAGTGCCTTGGAGGGTGGTTTGCAGTGTGGTGAGGGAAGCCCTCCCTGGAAAGGTGGCATTTCCACAAAGACTTGGATAATATAGGAGAATAAGAAGATATCTCAGGGAAGACACGTTTGTATGTGTATGTGTGTCTATAACGTCTCTTACTAGGTTATGGTTCTGCTACTGTATCAGGTACAGGTTACAGCCTGAGCAAAACCTTGAGGTTGCAATATGCCTGGTTGTATTTAAGGAACAGAGAGGTGGGATGCAGGGGTCCCAATTTTATAGAAGTAATCGGGCCCAACGTATTTTACTGAAAGTGAAAGTGGGAGCCAGTGGAGAACATTGAGGAGAAGAGGAACGTTAACCTGACGGGCTTTCAGAGGATCCCATTTGTTCCTGTGCTAGCACCTTGGTTTTGTTTCGGTGAATGCACCCCAACTTCAGGGTGCTGTTAACTTGTGAAAAACAATGGATGTCAAACAGTTATCTGACCCAGCGTCTCCTATTCACATCACTGTTTCCTTTTCTGCAAACCACCTGCCCGATTTTTCCCAACCCCAGCCATGTAGCCTTTGTCACAGACCATCTGTTCTGCTGAATCAAGGAGCACCTGAGCTCAGAGCCTAGGCTTTTTCCTGTCGTTAGATAAATCGGTTCTCAGGAAGCCCGGTAATTGTGTTTTGGGTGAGTGTATGAATAACATCTCGGTTCTTCTGTCCCCACCCAGAAATCAAAGTCTGACACAGCTGCTACAGCTGTTCACCAGATAAATCCACACATCCGGGTGATGAGCCATCAGAACCGCGTGGGCCCTGACACAGAGCATATCTATGACGATGACTTCTTCCAGAACCTGGATGGTGTGGCCAATGGCCTGGACAACGTGGACACCCGTGAGTTTGGAGACAGATTTGTTATCTGTGTGTGTGTGTGTTGGTGTGTGTGTTGGGGAGTATCTCTCTTCCTGTCCTGTCCTGATGTTATGCCCGCTCACACCCGCCCTGCCACCTCCCCGCAGGCATGTACGTGGACCGCCGCTGCGTATACTACCGTAAGCCGCTGCTGGAGTCAGGCACCCTGGGCACCAAGGGCAACGTGCAGGTGGTTATCCCCTTCCTGACAGAGTCGTACAGTTCCAGCCAGGACCCTCCTGAGAAGTCCATCCCCATCTGCACACTGAAGAACTTCCCCAATGCCATTGAGCACACCTTGCAGGTGATGAGCCTTGCGGGGGAGGGAGAAGTGAGAAGTCCATCCCCATCTGCACACTGAAGAACTTCCCCAATGCCGTTGAGCACACCTTGCAGGTGATCAGCCTTGCGGGGGAGGGAGAGGTGGGAGAGACAGGCACCTGGGCAGTCTGTCAGCCACCAAGCCCTTGTTATTCAGGTGATGCAGGCTTCAGTGTGCCTTGTGCCTTTTCTTCAAACATCCTTCCCTCACTGTGTACCCAGCAGCCTATGCTTTTCAAAGTGATTCACTTTTTAACTTTAAAATTTTTATCCTGGGAACAGCACAGGCAGGTGTTTTATGTAATATATAAAATGCTTTATGCAATTCGGTATACATCTGAAAAGTGACCATGCACTCCTGTGTAAACAGAATACTATTTTCTTGCTGAACAAAATTAATGTCTTAATATCATTTCTGCTAGTTATGTAACTACCTCTAATCTTCCCTTTGTATTTAGGTTTGGAAAGCTAAATGTTGCCCAAAATATGTTTAACCGCTGGTTTGTTAGGATAATTCTGTTTGTATAATGCACGTACGTACAGAAGACTGTACGTATCATCAAAGTAACACATCTGGTTAACAGCACTGGGAAGCTTATCGTCATTCCAGTCCTCTTTCACCCAAGAATATCACTGTATTATCCAAGTGGCTGTTAATGCAGTCTTTGAGCCATATTTAGGCGGAGGAAGAGGGTAATAAGAAAATGAGGAGACACTGAAACAGTTTGATCTGCCACCTCTTCTTCCAACCCAACAGTTATAGAAAGGATGTGCTAATATTTGTGCACTTAGTACAGTATGTGTGTGTGTCTCCCCCATGTGTTTGTACATGTGTGTGTTTGTACGTGTGTGTGTGCGCGCGTGCGTCTGTAACGTCTCTACTAGGTAATAGTTCTACTACTCTGTTAGTCTCTGCTCAACATGCAGGAAGGCCTATTGAAAAGCTGTTAAAACAACTTCTTGGACTTAACCTCTTCCTGCTTCAGATTGGTTATCTGTAAAACGGGGATGACAGCAGTGTCTCACTGTTATGAGACATTCAGGGATTCAATTGGAGATGTAAAAGACACTTTCCACTCCAAACAAATGGACTGAAGGTACATTTTATTATATAGAGGATAGTAAAGGCGATAATCTGCAAACAGATCTGAATAGGTCAGATGTTGAGGGAAAAATATCAGCCTGACTGGAAAGGCAAAACATCCACATTGGTTGAAGAAAAATGACACAAATCAACCGGAAGGAGAAACACCAGATTGACCGAAAAGAGAACACATCAAATCAGTTACTTCATATCAAATCAGTTACTTCACATCAAATCAATTACTCACAACATTTACACCCCACTGCCGGGAGAGTCCTGTCAATTGACGCGGCTGGGCAAGGATCACACGTCCTGGGCAAGTTGTCCCTTCCACAGGTGGAACTTTCACCAGGTCTCAGTTTCCAGCAGTTTATATAAGCAGTTACAGAGTTTACAGAGCAAGCATCTAGTGTTCCCATGCACAAAATAGTTATCAGTGGCGTACGTGCATTGAGCTCCTTGGCTAACGTCCCAGCCCAGTAGTTGTGTATGTGCATTGTTCTCTTTGGTTATCGTCTTAGCCTGCCACAGATGGCCAGTCCATCCCATGCTACGACGCTCCACGAGCCTTGAAATGTTACACCTTGCAACTCTCTCCGTGGGAGAAAGGCCAGTTCCCGGGAAAAGGCCAGTTCCCATCACACAGAAAGCAGCTTTGTATTTCTTTGTGTGCTGGTGGCTATAGGTCAATGGAGTGGCCAAACATGGCTGTACTCATGTCAAGACACTCACAAGGCTTTTGTGAGGCACTTACCACTTAATATATACGTATTTGCTCATTCCTTCAGGCTTAGATGTTACTGTTACTGCATGTGTTTCTGAAATGAGGATACAGAGGTAAAGGTGCCATCTTGTATACCTGAAGTTACAAAACTGTTGCAGAGCTGGGATTTGGACCTGGATCTGCAGCATCCAGATTCTCCAGATCGCTTCACTATTGACTATATTAATTGATGCCTTAGTTCTCAGGGGGCAAAACCTCTGTATTGTTTTCCTCCCTATCCTAGGACCTGTGTAGGGATCATTCATGTTTTATTTTTGGTGTGAACTTTCTCACACCAAAATGTGAGGTGTAACACACCAAAAGTAAGGTACGTACATCTTAAGAACAAATTTTCCACACATATACAGTTGTGAGCACTGCCCAGATCAAGGTCACTGGTTTTTAAATGGAGGTGGTGGGGGCTTGAGAAGTTGGAGGAGCCACATTTGGGGGCTTCCTTCCTCTGTTCTCCCATAGCAGCCACACTCTTCCTGTTTGCTTTATGCACTGAAGGTCTTTCTTATGTCTACTGAAACCCGTTTTGTTTCCTATAACCCCATGAAGCTGTTTGCTCCGTTTGCAGTGGGCTCGGGATGAGTTTGAAGGTCTCTTCAGGCAGCCAGCAGAAAACGTCAACCAGTACCTGACGTGAGTAATCCGTCTGTCCAAATGCTCCCTCACCCTGTCCCCTGTAGCCCCCTGGTTACAGGCATCCTGTAACCATTGTAACACTCAGCTCCTGGCACACTTTTTGAAAGAATTACTGAAAGTCTGGGCCTCATAGCATTGAGGGGTCTGGCCTGTCGTTCCATGGAGTTAAGCCCACTCTGGGGGCCAGTGTGTAATCCTGCCCTGTGCCCCCTCTGATTCCTGATAGAGACTCCAAGTTTGTGAAGCAGATACTGCGGCTGGCAGGCAGCCAACCCCTGGAGGTGCTGGAGGCACTGCAGTGCAGCCTGGTGCTGCAGCGGCCACAGACCTGGGCCGACTGTGTGGCCTGGGCTTGCCACCACTGGCACACCCAGTACTCCAACAACATCCGGCAGCTGCTGCACAACTTCCCTCCCGACCAGGTATTGTGTTGGCTGGGTCCCTTTGGCAGAATATCTTTCCTGGAAACACGGGATCTTGACGTGGCTCATTCCAGTTAATCTGGCCGTGGCAGACACACCAGGGCACGGAGATCTTGTAAAGTGATGAAGCCCGTGCACTTTGCAGTCAAATACCTGTGTTTCTCCCCATCCCCTTTCTCTCAAGGGTTTTTCTTTCCCTCACCTGTAGTGTTGGGTGAGTCATACCCGATTCCCAGTCAGGGCTGTAGAGATTATAGGAGAGAAATTTGGGATTTAAGAGGCCAGGAACTCGGTGGGTTCCAGTCCCAGCTCCATTTGACCTTGGGGCAATCATGTGTCTTCTCTCTGCGCCTCACTGTCCTCATGTGTGAAGTAGGAATAACGGTAACCTATTTCTTGGGAGGTTTGTGGAGATCAATTGGTATTTATTAAGTTAATAAATTAGTTAAGTTAGTCAGGGGCCTGGCAATCCCTAAGAGTTTGGCAAATAGCCCGGTATCTGGCAGAAAGTGAATGCCCAGGGGCTGAGCTGAGACTTTGGGGCTGAGATGACCCAGAGAGGCCTCTCCTCTCAGGTACCGCTCTTCAGAAACCTTTCTATCCTCTTAGCTTACGAGCTCAGGAGCCCCGTTCTGGTCTGGGCCCAAACGCTGTCCACACCCCCTCATCTTTGATGTCAACAATGTAAGTCTCCGCCCCAGGGTCTCCTAGGGTCGTGTGGAAAATGGGTGGGTGGAAAGGAGGCTGAGGTTCCCCAGGGGAGGACTGGTGTGTGTACCCCCACGTATCTTGCCTACTCCTAGCCTCTGCATCTGGACTACGTCATGGCCGCTGCCAACCTGTTTGCCCAGACCTATGGGCTGATGGGCTCTCAGGACCGAGCTGCTGTGGCCACACTCCTGCAGTCTGTGCAGGTCCCTGAGTTCACCGCCAAGTCGAGCCTCAAGATCCATATCTCTGACCAGGAGCTCCAGGACACCAGTGCCTCTGTTGGTGAGAGTGCTTAGCCAGTTGGCCTGGAGCCACCACCCCACTTACGCCCTGTGATTCTCAGGCCTGAGGTTTACCCACACCATTCTTTGGTCCTCTCCTCCTCTGTTGTAAAATAAGGACGGTTGGTTGAGGCAGATTCTGTCACGTAATCCTCCTTTCTTCTTCTCACCTTGGCTCTCAGGAGAACTAGTTGTTGATCTTTTTCCTATGGGTTTGCCTTGTTTTGTTTTCCTTTCCTTTGTTTTCTTCTTCTTCTGTTTATGTGGGGAAGAAAGGGATATGATCTCCACTAATACGTTGTCTCTCTGCTTGATTTCTTCCCTCGTTCATCTCCCAGATCTCCCCTTCACCTTCCAGATCTCCCCATCTATAGCCCCAGCTGCCTTGAGTGTGCATCTTCACCCCAGGACTGAGGTCCATGTGTCTTTCCTCATCTCCCTCTTCAGATCTCCCTCCTCCTCTTTCCATCTATATCTGTGCCCCAAATCCAATTGCATCCCCCTCTCTCCCCTGCACTGTCCCATGCTCTGGAAGTCCCCCTCTGTATTGTGTCTTCTTTGTATATATCTTTCCATCTCCTCCTCACTGTATCTCTCCCCTCCTCCTATATCTCCCTCATTTCCCTTTCCTAACACCTAGTCTCTCATGTTCCTCTCTGTTTTGTATGTCCCCTATATGTATTTTCCTCTATCTCATCCTCCATACATACCCTTATCTCTGTTGTTCTTCCTCATAGTCTCCCTTTCAAGGTCTCTCTGTTTATATCTTCATCTACATCCTTATTTAAAAAAATTGTGGTAAAAAACACACAAGATTTACCGTCTTAACCATTTTTAAGTCTACTGTTCAGTGACGTTAGGTACATTCACATTGTTGTGCACCCGATCTCTAGAACTTTCCTACCTTGCAAATCTAAAACTTTCTACCCATTAACCAATAACTTCCCAGTCGTCCTCCCTCCAGCCCTGGCAGCCACCATTCTACTTTCTGTTTCTATGATTTTGACTCTTCTAGGTACCTCATACAAGTGCAGTCCTGCAGTACTATTTGTCTTCTGTCTCTGGCTAAGCACAATGTCTTCCAGGCCCATCTACATTGTTGCAAGCGAGAGAATTTGCTTAATAGTCTATTGAATATCGGATAGACCACATTTTCTTTATCCATTCATCCATCAGTGGACACTCGGGCTGTTTCCACCTCTTGTCTGTTTTGAATAGTGCTGCGATCTACTTCCCTTCTTAATGTCTTTATCAGTGCCTCAGTTACTGCAGATATATCTCCTTTCATGTCCTCACACCTGTCTGCCTCTTTCTTTCTGTTTTTGGGTGTTTTCCACTCTTGCCTTTCCTACTCCAAGCTACTCTTTGCCACAGTGTCTTTCCTTTTCAAATCGCTTATCTGCCTGAACACCTCTCCCCGACCCTGGTATCCTGATTTCACCTGAGACCCTGGCCTGGAATGTACGCTGGACTAACTTGTGCCTCCTTTGCTGCAGATGGTAGCCGCTTACAGGAGCTCAAGGCCATGCTGCCCAGCCCACAGAAGCTCCGTGGGTTCAAGATGTACCCCATCAACTTTAACAAGGTGCAGGGAGGGGACCCCTCAGGAGGGTAGGAGGATGGGCTGAGCCATCCTAAGCTTTTGTGGGGATTACGGGCCTGCCGTGTGGCCCAGTCGTCATTAGTGGTCTGGAGAGTTGTTGGCTGGTCCAGCAGGTAATTGAGGTGGAATATACCTGAGTCTCCAGGACCCAGGAAGCCTTTTCTTCCTCTAACCCCGTCTTCTCTGTTCTTTCTCCCTTCCTGCTCACAACAGGATGATGACAGCAACTTCCATATGGATTTCATTGTGGCTGCATCCAACCTCCGGGCAGAGAACTATAACATTCCCCCTGCAGACCGTCATACGGTAATGATAGTCTAGCCCTAACCTTTCACTCCTCCCCAAGCTTGAGTCTCCCACATCTGCCCTCTTCTGTAGACCCTGAACCCCTGTAACAACTACCTCTGCTTGTCACCTTCTGTCTCACAGAGCAAGCTGATAGCAGGGAAGATCATCCCAGCCATCGCCACAACCACAGCAGCTGTAGTTGGCCTTGTGTGTCTGGAGCTATACAAGGTGGTGCAGGGACACCAGCAGCTTGACTCCTATAAGAACAGCTTCATCAACTTGGCCCTGCCCTTCTTCAGCTTTGCAGAGCCCCTTGCCCCACCCCGTCACCAGGTAGGGGCTTGTGTGTATGGAAACCTTTGGTGTTAGCCATTGAGTGGGTGAGACTGTGTATGTGGGTAGGGTGTGTGTGGTGGGGTATCTGTCTCTGTAAAACTGGTTCTAGTCTTCATCATACCAGAGCAGGCTTTCATAATTAGGTCCCTGTACCCTTTGTGTACCCCTCGTTTGTTCATCATCTAGTTTTTTGAACCTGTGCAAAGTAGGAGTGTGACTGGCATGTTTGACAAATAAGGAGGGAGATGGTCAAGGTAGTTGGTTGACATTAAATGGGGTGCGAGGTGAGCGAAGCAGATAGCAGGCTCTGCATGGTGTATGGCCTTGTTGGTCATTATAAAAATATCGGTTGCTTACTCAAGATGACTTGAGGCCGCAAGAGGGATTTGAACAAAAGAGGGGGCTGGCCCAGTGGCGTAGTGGTGGAGTTCGCACACTGCACTTCGGCTGCCCGGGGTTCCCGGGTTTGCATCCCGGGCGCAGACCTACACGCCACTCATCAAGCCATGCTGTGGCAGCATCCCGCATAGAAAATGGAGGAAGATGGGCAGAGATGTTAGCTCAGGGCTAATCTGCCTCAGGAGAAAGAGGAAGATAGGCGGTGGATGTTAGCTCAGAGCCAGTCTTCCTCACACACACAAACTAAGGGGGTTGTGGTCGATCTGACTTAACATGTCAAGTTGACTGATGGGGGAGCGTAGTCCCGAGTGGCCCCCATTCCCCTCCCCTTGCTTTGTCCCACAGTACCATAACCAGGAGTGGACGTTGTGGGATCGGTTTGAGGTACAGGGGCTGCAGCCTAATGGTGAAGAGATGACCCTCAGGCAGTTCCTCAGCTACTTTAAGGTAGGGCCACTTCTTCACTCACTCCACCTGGGGGTGGTGTTATGTAGGTGGCTCGTAGTCTCCATCCCAGTGACACTGTTGTGCCTCCTCCTTCCCGCCCTCTCCAGACAGTGCACAAGTTAGAGATCGTCATGCTTTCCCAAGGCGTATCCATGCTCTACGCCTTTTTCATGCCAGCCACCCAGCTCAAGAAACGGTTGGATCAGCCGTGAGTTGGCCACTGGGCAGGCTGAGGGAGGCCCCGCATGGGGTAGGAAGCCTCTACTTCTGGCTACACCATTCATGTTCACTGTTCTCCCTACCTTCTTTGCTGCTGTATGTCCTTCCTCTCTTGCTTTCTACCTCCCTGACCCTCTTCTCCCTCGCCCCAGGATGACAGAAATCGTGAGCCACGTGTCAAAGCGCAAGCTGGGCCGCCATGTGCGTGCACTGGTGCTTGAGCTGTGCTGCAATGACGAGAGCGGCAAAGACGTCGAGGTCCCCTGTGTACGATACACCATCCGCTGACACCTGGACAGCCCCTCTACCCCTTCCTGAGTCAGTGTGTTTCCAGACCTTCTAGTTGTGGCAAAAGCTGAGCCCTTACATTTTTTGAGATCACTGTTTTTGCTGCTGCTGCTTTCTACTGTTTACAGTTGGAATTCTTAGTAAAGGGTTATTAATCCAGATGTGGCAAGTCCTTGTGTTGACATACCCTGTTGGTTCTGGGAAACGTTCGGCTTCCTGTGGCTGTGTAGGTTCAGGTGATAATCAATCCAAAGGGCTCAGCCCCACCCCAGCAACATGGAATTTGCCCCAAATCCAAGGTTATGAGACAGAGAAGACTAAACCCAACGTTCTCGTAAATGTGGGGTTTGCTCCCTTTTTAGCCTATCCACTCTGCTAGAAAGAAATATAGATCCAGTAGGTCATAGAGCAGGCTAACCAAGCCCCGTGTGTTAAGTCTGATTCAGGTTCTAATCCTACCTTTCCTACCTCCAGCTACCTGCTGTGTGATTTTGAGAGGTCATAGAGATTCTGGACCTAGACTGTCGGTCTGAATACTAAATCTTGCCGATGTGCAGAATCTCTGTCACAACTCTTAAACGTTTTGCGTCTCAGACTCCTCATATGTAAAATAAAGGGACACAGGGTTATTGGGAGAAATAAAGGGATTAAATGCCTCTAAGGTACTCAGTACTCAGCAAGCAGTATATGTTTCACACGCACTTACTGTTATTACTTGAGAATGTGCTTTAGCCTCTCTAAATTTGTATTTTCTGCTAGAGCTTGGTCTGAACCCACCCCACTTGACGCCTGAGATCCTTTACAACCATGGTTCTCTGCTATAAGGGGAACTGACCTTAAACGCTCTGCTGGGCTGAGATGCCAGTACCTTAAGACGTATTCTACACTTAGGTAAGGAAATTATTTGGCTGAGATCACCCACAGAAGGTAAGCCCTTTCCTGCTGCACCGTGCCTCCCTCAGCACCAGGTCTGCCTGTCTTCTGGGGAATCTTCAGGCCTCCTACCATCAAAGAGAGAGCAGGCTGTGGAGACTGAGGGAGGTTTATCTGTTAGAGCCAACAGCAGGAGTCTCACCACTGGTCCCCTGAATATTGCAGGGCACACACTCTGTCCAGATAGCTGAAGGCGCCAATCTTTCTGGCCACCCCCACGCCTGTGCCTTCTCCGTTGGTACCAGCTTAATGTGCATAGGGCTACCAATTCATGTCTCTATACGTCACCCAGCCAGACCCTCATTCCTCTACTCCACTTAAGAACATCCCTTATTCCTCCCCTCAAACCTCGATATTGGGTATAGCTCAGCCTGTCCCTGAACGTCAGGCCAGTCAGAGCCTCTGTCAAACTCACCAACTTTCCAGGCCAGCTCCTGCGCCCAGACACAGTGTATGCCCTTGCCTCTTAGTGACCATATTCTTGGACTGGTGTGTTGGAGTGACCTCATTCCTCCATAGGATCTGTTTGTTCCCAACAGACTGTGAGACATAAGGGGCAGAAGTGCTTCACCTCTGAGGTCTTATGTCGTGGTCATGCTAACTGTCTAGCTTAAATGGAGAGGTTTTCCTACCTCAGGCACTATTCTATCACGACTGCTGTCGAGCACACAAGACACCCCTCTCTCGACTGAGGCGTGCCTACAAATTGCATTCTCCTGCCCACTTTGTCCGCAGCACGCAAGACACCCGTCTCTACATCTGAGGCTTGCCTATAGATTGCATTCTTGTACCCCCTTTCGCTGCAGCATGCAAGACAAGCATCTCTACCTCTGAGGCTTGCCTATAAATCTCATTCTTCTGCCCCCCTCTCCGCAGCACACAAGACACCCGTCTCTACAGCTGAGGCCTGCCTATAAATCGCATTATTGTGCCCCCTTTTCCCATTACAGCTGCCAAATCCTCTATCTAACACAGTGTAATGGCACTTTCTGCAAATAAGGAAACGTTCTGTTTCTTAACACTGTAGCCTCTAGGCCACGCATAGCTTTGTAGCACCTCAAATGAAGTCTATGACCAATGAACTGAATTTATTCAATTTTAATGGAAATATCTACACATGCATTAAACAGCACAACCTAGACTCTGAATTCTTCCCTGACCCCTGTCTCCATCTAGATCAACTTTTGCATCAGTCAGGAACTCACACACACTGAAGTCTTCTAATCATGTTTAACACTAGCACAGCTCCTGAAACCTTAGTGACACTGTCCACTCCTCAGCCCGTTTTCTCAAACCCCAAGACCCACCAGTTTATTCTTTTCTGTATTTGTTCACCATTATACTCCCATGTATTATCGCATGAGAAATTTTCTCTCTCCCTGTTATAGCTCTCAATTGTCCTAGAAACACCGTTCACCCCTCTGTTCCCTCCTGCTAGGTCTGTTCTTTTCTGCACAGAAGTGTACAACACACACAAAGAGAAAGTGATGGCTACCCAGGTTGACCAAAGAGAAGCATCTGAGGATGATGGTGGTATCCAGTAGGCAACAAATGGACCACTAGTCTACCCAGAGTGGGCAGTTAGAGAGAGGGTTGGAGGAATCTCACAATACTAGTATTGTGTTAGTTATTAGCCTGGGTTCTCCAGAGAAACAATCTATAGGAGATACTGATATAGAGAGATTTTTATATATGTATACATAGAGATTTAGAGTGATATTTAAGATACATAGATAATTATATGTATACACACATATAGATAAGTATATAGACAAGGACACTATAAAAAGAGATTTAATATAAGAAATTGGCTCACATTAGTAGTTTTCCATTGACTTTAATCACAGGGCACAGTAATAGTAAGAGACACCCTAAAGGATCTGACTTCTACACCTACTCTTCCTTACCTCCACTGTGGAGTAGTATTCCAATCTCCCAGTGGTAATCAGGATCAGTCACCGCAGCCAGCACAGTAACTCCTCTCTTTGCCTGTTGATTCAGAAGCATGCAGACCCCAAGCTGGCCGGTTGGCAGTATTAACTCTTAGTTCAGTGAAATCATGTTTTGTCTCCTGGTGGAAGCATTTCCTCCCTTGGAAGTAACAACTGTAAGACCTGTATAGCATAAGGTCAGAGTAACAGGAAACCCAGCTTGTGAGAGTGGGACACTAGGAGTAATAGTGAGTAGTGCCCCTCCCCATTTCCACTTCTTGGTTCGTGCACCTGTGAATCTGGCTGTGAGAAACCGCACCATATGTTGGATGCCGTTGAGAGCATATACAGGCTGTTGCAGAACCTTGTTCCAACCATGCAAGGTACTGCCACCTCGTTGGCACTACAAGTGGGACTTCAAAAGGTCATTCAACCTCTTTATCAAGTCACTTGCTTGAGAATTGTGAGGAACATGGTAAGCCCATGAGCATCAAGTCTCTGAGCGTGGGCCCAGTGCCACAGTTCTTTTGCTGTGAAGTGAGTTCCGTAAACAGAAGCACAGGTGTGTGGAACACCATGATGTAGAAGAAGGCGTTCTGTTAAGTCCATGAGTGGTAGTTTTGGCAGAGCATTTTGTACACAGGAGGCAAATCCATATTCAGAATGTGTATTCCAGTGAGAACAAACACTGCCTCCTCCATGATGGAAGAAGTCCAATGCAATCAACCTGCCACCAGGTAGCAGAAGTCGTATTGGGGCCTCAGTGTTGGCCTCCACTGTTGGCAGATGGAGCACTCAGCAGTGGAAGCAGCAAGGTCAGTTGTGGTGAGTGGAAGTTCCTGTTGCCGAGCCCAGGCATAACCTCCATCCCTTGAGCCCACTGGATGATGACAGGGGTGGCTGGGGAATGAGGCTATGGTATCCACAGAATGGAATACCTTATCAGGTATAATATAATACCTTCATTATTAAAGTCCTCCTCTGCTGAGGTCACATACTGTGCTGGGCATTCACATGCGACACATGTTTTTCACCCATTTAGACAAGTCTATCCACATAAGTCTTCCCCAAATTTCTTTTTTTTTTTTATATTTTTCCCCCAAAGCCCTAGTAGATAGTTGTATGTCATAGCTGCATATCCTTCTAGTTGCTGTATGTGGGACGCGGCCTCAGCACGGCCGGAGAAGCGGTGCATCGATGCACGTCAGAGATCTGAACCCGGGCCGCCAGCAGCGGAGCGCGTGCTTAACCGCTAAGCCACGGGGCCGGCCCTTCCCCAAATTTCTTGTCACCAATTTTCAAACATGTTTCTTCCAAGACACTGACCATCCAGCAAACCATTGGCCGTGGCAGAGGAATCAGTTACGTAATCACATTTGGCCATTTCTCCTTTCAAACAAAGTGAACAACCATGTGCACTGCTAAAATTCTGCCTACTCCAGGGTTCCCTTCACCACTATCATTCAGCAATGCCCCAGAGAGGGTCTGTAGTGCAGCTGTCCACTTTTGGGTGCTACCTACATACAATACAGAATCATATGTAAGCCAGGTGGGAGTCTTCTCTTCCTCTGTCAGTTGGTCATAGGAAGCTTCCAGGAGGCTGTATGTGCAGGCTGGGGAGGAGAGGGTAGTGTAGCAGGAATGGAGACAATGGGCATTTTGGCTGCTTCTTCCTGTAACTTCCTTCTGCCTTCAGGGCCTGAGCAGGCCCTGCTTTGTACACAACACTTCCTTTTAATGATGGAGTGTTGCTGTTCATGCCCAACTTTATGGCCTGATGGGCAGCTCAGGTCACCCGGTTACATGGTGGCCCATAGTCAAGTCTCTACATGGTTTAGTCTCTACACAGGCCTAGTAGCAGGCCAAGAGCTGTTTCTCAAAAGGAGAGTGGTTATCTGTGGAGGAGGGCATGGCTTTACTCAAAAATCCTGAGGGTCTATGCTACGATTCACCGGTATGGGCCCGCCAAAGACTCCAAACAGCATCCCTGTCCACCACTCACACTCAAGCACCATTGGATGTGCTGGATCATATGTCGCAAATGACAGAGCAGCTTGCAGGGCAGCCTGGAATTGTTGCAGAATCTAGTGTTCTGGGTTCTGCTCAAAATGAGCAACTTTTTTGGGTCACTCAGCAAATAGATCAGAGTCACACACCCAAAAGTGTATGAGGTTGCCTCCAAAATTCGCAGACTCAGTAGGCATTGTGCATGCTTTCTGGCTGCAGGAGGAACCAGACATAACTACTTATCTTTCCTGTTGGAGGTGGTATCTCAACATGCCCCACACATGCTTATGGAGGTTGAGAAGTCCAAGATCTGCAGTCCAAGATGTGCAAGCTGGAGACCCAAGAGAGTCAATGGTACAGTTCCAGTCCAAGTTCAAAGGCCTGAGAAGCAGGAAAGCAGATGTGTAAGTTCCAGGTGAAATCTCAGTCCAAGCAAGGAAAAGTCAGTGTCACAGACAGACCACAGTCAAGGTGAGAAAAAGAGTTTTTGTTGCTTGCTCTTGTCTTTTTGTTCTATTCAGGTCTTCAATGGATGGGATGAGACCCACCTACATTGAGGAGGGCAATCTGCTGTATTTAGTCTACTGATTCAAATGTCTGCTCGTCCAGAAACACCTTCTCAGTCACACCAAAAATAACATCTCACCAAATACCTGTGCACCCAGTGGCCCAAATTGACATGTAAAATTAAACGTCACAATAATTGTCCTCAGGGTTTTGGGAAGGTTGAGACTTAAAGATTCTGCTCACGCATTTTAAAGTTAGAGTCGAGGTGTGTCCATATGGAGGAGGGCTGTTTAAATACCAGCATCCATACCAGAGCCCCAAAAACTCATAAAGTTATACCTCATTTATGCTACTGACTCAACTTCTTCTACTTTTCCTTTACTCATTCTTTTTAGCTTTTCTTCACGCATTCCTTGCATGGTGAAATAGGGTGTAGGTATGCAGGTGTCAGGAGTCAGAGAGACCTAAAGTTGGTTTGAAACCAGGTTCTCTTGTCCCTCACGTAGACCTGACAGTGACAAGCCCAACATCCTCACCAAGTGGCTTCCCAGGGGAACGGGGCATGTAGAGGTAAACGTGTCCCCCCAAAGTGGGGTCTGGGATGGGGATAACGAGCGTGACTAGTTAAGGGTACAGCGGCCCTCCCACTCCACTCATTTGAGGGTTGCAACTGTATTTCTGCAGATGCTGTGAAACATCTGTTTGTCCTCAGTTTGATGAAATAAATCCACCACCTTCTTGACAATGAATGAGGCTAGGGGATCAGCAGCCCTGTGGGAGACAGGGAGGACAGGACTGCCTCAGACAATGTCCTATGTCACCTCCAAGCAGTTGCCTGAGTCACACATTAATGTCATAAGAAGATATATTTATTATACAGTTATTGTTTATGTTTTAACTTCTTTTTACCTGTTATTGTGAAAATTTTATTATGAAAGTTTTCAAACATTCAGGACAACCTATTACACAGTATTGTTTTTTTCTTTCTCTTTTCTTATTGTGGTAAAATATATATAACATAAATTTACCATCTTAACCATTTTTAAGTGTACAGTTCAGTGGCATTAAGTATATCCCCACTTTTTTGCAACCATCACCACTATCCATAGCTGGAACTTTTTCATCTCCTCACATTAGCCTCACCCCAGCCCTTGACAACCACCATTGTACTTTCTATGAATTTGTCTGCTTTAAAGTACCTCAAATAAATAGAATTATACAGGATTTGTCTTTTTGTGACGGGATTACCTCACTCAGCATAATGTCTTCAGGGCTCATTCATGTTGTAGCTTGTATCACAACTGCCCTCCCTTTTAACACTGAATGCTATTCCTTTGTATACTACATTTCATTCATCCTTTCAGCTGTCAATGCACACTTACCCACCACTTTTTAAGGTAACTTTGTTTAAACATTTCATAAAAATTCTCAAAACTTCTAGTACAGCTTGATAAATTCTTATAAAGGCAACACACACATGCATTCCGTACCAAAAACACCACAGGACCATCTTCCCAGAAGGTCCACTGATGCTTCTTTCTGGCCATTAAATCCTCTCCTAGAGTTTTGCTAGACATAGAGGTTTACCTGCCTCTGAGCTTTAAATAAACTGCAACACAATACAATTTGTGTCTTTTTTTACCCATCTTAATTTTTAAAAATTACGGACATTTACAAAGAATTATCATGGTAACAAAATAGTATAATGAACTTCATGTACCTGTCAGCCAGATTTCAACAATCTTAAATTCATAGCCCATCTGATCAATCACACTAGATTATATTGAAATAAAATGAGAGCATCATATTTTATCTGTGAGTATTTCAACACGCTTCCCTGAGAGAAAGGGAATTCTCCTCCACCACAAAACTACACCATCCCTATCACAAGCAAAAATAAAAAGTTTTAAAATCTCCTTTCCTTAACTCGTTTAGATTAATTTGGAGTAAATTGTAAATGTTATTCAACAATTAGATTTAAGTAAATATTTTTCCATGTTTATAATATTTTTCTTTCCCTTTCAATTACTTTAATGCATATGACAGATAAAATATTGCTTATAATGCTCTAGTTTGCATCTCTAAAAAATAACCCATTTATATGTAAGTAATTCTATTATTACACTTAATCAAATTATTTTCCTGATGTCCTGTGTTAAACCATATTGCATTTTCCCAAACTGCAGCTAGCTTGTATTTGAAATTACTTGGCAGACAAAATTGAAGGTCCTCAAAGAAGGAGACAATTTTCTCCCAAAAGGAACCACATGTGGGATCATATTGGATAACCCCGTGGTCTATTTCTCAATTCTGCATCACCCATAGCTACTTCCATATTTTCATGTAAGGAAATCCAGGTCAAAGAGGAATTTAAATCTGATCTACATCGATGCCCGACTCAGGGGTGTCTCCTCACCCACCTCCCTGCCCATTGCACATGCCTTCTCGCCTACCAACAAACATCCACTTCTCTGCTTTGCCCTATAGCTAGGCCAGCCTTCTACATGGTGAACACTGACTTCTAAGCCACAGGGCCAGGCATCAGCAGCAGATGCTACGCCCCTCCCAACTCAGCTGGAACTATGACTCAGTAGAGACAGTGACTGTACCCTGAGTCTAGGCCTCTACTGCCTTCCTGCCTGTATGCATTTCTGATCATGTCATGGAGACTTTTCCATGTTTTATTTATTACTGCTTTTTTATACATGATTCTTAAAGAGAGGATTTTATTTTTACCTGAAGATACTATATCTTTGGGTAAAGGCTGTCTGGACCCCACCCTTCATGTGTGAAGCTCCCCCAAAGTTTCACAAGCAATGAGGTACCACCCCAGGTACAAATCAGTCAGAGGCAGGAACATCAATCCTATATAAAGCCTGACCACTCTCAGACTTAGGGAGTCAGCTGGGAGAAAGCACACCTTAGCCCCCATCTTCTTCCCTTTGACTATTGCCTGTAGCTGGGTGACTACCCTTTGAAGAGAACCTCAGCATCACCAGAGTTTCTTCCTGGGAGATGGATGGGGCAGATAAGGGTGTGGCATTAGCTGTGGTGAAGTCCACAATCCTAGGGTCAAGTACGCCTCTTAGGGGAACCTCAACCTGGCCCTATTACCCATTCCCTCCTTGGTGCTTTTGAGTACAAGGGCTGAGGAGAGACTGAACTGAGCAGCTGTAGTACATGTATCTATGAGCAGGGGCGTGCCACTCCACTGTACCTTATTCTGGGGACATCCCAGGGGTCCCTGAGCTGGCTGGGAAGGCAGGGCTGTGAAGGGCACCACCTAGTGCAAGTAGCTGGGATGGTTTGTAAAGGCACTATAATCACAATATGAAATAGTCTCAGTTGAAGAGCGTGTTACTGCAATTCCCTGCTGAGGAGGGGAGATCTCTAGCTGGGATAAGGACTGGAAACTTGGAGAATTCATACCTGTCCCCACTATTGAGGAGAGCACTTGGCAGTTGGCCATGGATACTTCATAACTAGGTAAAAGGACACATATCAAGTTGAGAGAGGCTCAGGAGAAACTGGTGTTGATCAAGCAAAACTCAAGGGAGTTATCCTTACTCAGAAATATGAGTAAGCCACATCAAGAGTGGAAGCAGATGAGTTCGGAAAGACTAGTTGTTTGACAGACACTGAAAGTCCCACTGGGACCAAATGCTCAGATGTGTGGCAGAAGCGTAAGGCAGTGTTAGTCAGTGCAATCACCACTATATGACCAGGGTCTGAAGGGTCAATAAGAGATGTTTGAGGATTGGGAACACTGCATTGAGAGGTAGCCTTTAATACTTGGTTCTGGAATTGAGGCGTGGAGCAAAAGATGGAGCAGAAAGTCATTGGTATCCATGTGGTAATCAAGCCATGGCACAGGTGAGACTATACCAGTAAGGATGTGGCCATGTAGGAGAGTCGGACAGTCTGACAGATCCCTACTGTGTTCTTGGTTGAATGAGGGAAGAGGTTTTAAATTCTTTCTCTTGTGAGCTCTAACCACTGCATCCTACTCTTCTGCCCTGTGTATTCCATGCAACCTGTCAACTAATTCTGGATGAAATCTAGGGTGTGATCTCAGGGAGGACAGACAGGTGGACCTGGTAGACAACATACTATGAGCAAAAATGAATAGCATTGATTTGAGCTGTGAAGGTGTTGAGTGCTTATTTTCAGAAGCTAGGACCTGTGCTCCATTTGATGGCCCAATGAGCTGTTTCCATTGTTCTAGTGTTTTGGTGTCCCCTCAGTGTTCTGGTGATGTTTCCAGTCCCGAAATCGCTGCTGAGTCTCTGGAGATAGTACAGGAAGCAGAGTCCTCAGAATACCCTTCTTGACTGTGTTTCAACAGAGAAAAACTTCCAGAAGTCCCTCAGGTGACGTCCTCTGATACTGTGTTGGCTGGACCACTCCTGATGGTAATGAAGGCTGGGGAAAATATGGCCCTTGCCATTGGGGTTGGGATTGCCACTGAAATTTCCTGCCTGCTCTGGGAAGCAGTGGTCGTAAGTGTGATGAAAGGAAATACCCTTTAATTGCTGGAGAAACTCAGTAGTACAGCTTGATATGAAAAGGCAAGTGGATACATTTGTTGGATTAAATGTAAAGCCTGGAACTTTTTGTGGGTCTTGGGATGAGAAAGTGAGCAAAGGGGAATTGATTTGGATAGTCCAGAGGTTTCCCACTTGCCTCTCAAAACTTGATTGAACTTTGAGGATAAGAGTCAACACTGATTTGATCAATGTCTTCTGGTGGCCGGGACCAATTCGAGTACCAATTCCTTGGAGGATACCAGGCAAGCTCCTTACTGTTAGGGCTCTCAGGACAAAGTTGTGACTCCTCTACTCTGCCAGGTATTGACTGAGGGTTGGAGTCACAGAAGTAAAGACAATCACCATCCTGAAAGGGTCTTATTGTCCAGCAAGAGCAGCTCAGATACATAAAAGGGAATTAAATTAAGAGACCACGCGGAGAGTATATGCACTTTATTGTTTTTGATGCTATCATAAATGAAACTGTTTTCTTTCTTTTTTAGATAATTCACTGTTATTGTAAAGAAAGAAAACTGATTTTTGTACATGGTTTCTGTGTCATGAGACTTTACTGAATTCATTCATTAATTCTAACAGTTCTTTTGGTGGAGTACTTAGGATTTTCTATATATGAGATCAGGTCATCAGCACACAAAGATGCTTTTAATTCTGCCTTTCCAATTTAGATGCCTTTTATTTCTTCTGTCATCTAATTGCCCTTTCTAGGATTTCCAGTACTATAGTCAATAAAAGTGGTGGGTACCCTTTTCTTCTTCTTGATCTTAGTGGAAAAGCATTCAAACTTTTATCAGTGAATATAACGTTAGCTGTGGGCTTTTCATATGCAACATTTATTATGTTGAGATATTTTCTTTCCATACCCATTTGTTTGAGAGTTTTAATCATGAAATGATATTGAATTTGGTCAAAAGTGATTTCTGTATTTATTGAGATGAATGTATGCCTTTCATCGCATTTATTGATTTGCATATGTTGAACCATCCTTGCATCCAGGCATAAACCCTACTTTTTGTGGTCTGATTCTTTAATATGCTGTTGAATTAAGTTTGCTAGTATTTTATCGAGAATTTTTACATCTGTGTTCAGTGTAATCAGCTTATATTTTTCTTTCTCTTGTAGTATTCTATTCTTGCTTTGGTATCATGTAATCCTGGCCCCATATAATGATTTAGGGAGTGCTCATTCCTCTTCTACTTTTTGGAAGAATTTGAGAGGAACTGGCATTACTTTTCGAAATGTTTGGTATAATTCACCCACGAAGCCATTTGGTCTCGGTCTTGTCTTTGTTGAGAGGGTTATGGCTATTGACTCCATCCCCTTAGTTGTTACTGGTTGTCCAATTTTCTATTTCTTCATGAGTCAGACCATGCAGGTTTTAAGTGTAGGAATGAATTCATTTCTTTTAGGTTATCTCTTTGTTGGCATATAATTATTCACAGTAGTGTCTTATGATCCTTTGTATTTCTGTGGTATCACCTGTAATGTCTCCTTTTTATAATTTTATTTTTCGGTCCTCTCACTTTTCCCTTGGTAAGTCTAGATTTTCATCTTTTCAGAAAAATAACTCTTAGTTTCAGTCATCTTTTGTACTGTTTGTCTCTTTTCTAATTTATTATCTTTCTTATCTTCCTCTGCTGCTAATGGTGGGCTGTTTTTCTTCCCTGTCTAGGTCTTTGAGGTGTAAGGTTAAGTAATATACTTGAGGTCTTTCTTTTTTGTTAACGTAGGCACTTATCACCACAAACCTCTTCCTTAGCACTGCTCTTGCTGCCTCCCATCACTTTTGATATGCTGTGTATCCACTTTCATTTGTTTCAAGATATTATTCATTTTGCTTCTGATTTTTTCTTTAATCCATTGGTTGTTCAGGAATGCATTAAGTTTAAAAAACTTGTGAATTTTCCAATGCCTCCTGTTTGAGTTCTACTTTCCTATCATCTTGGTCTACAAAGAGCCTCTCTATGATTTCAGTCTTGATGGACTAACCTTTTTATCATTATATAATGACTTTGTGTCTTCTTACATCTTTTGACTTAAAGTCTATTTTTTCTGAGGTGAGTACAGCTACCCCTGCTCTCTTTTGGTTTCCATTTGCGCGGAATATCTTTTCCCTCCCTTCACTTTGAGCAGAGGGAAGACAGTGATGGTGGCTGGAGTGGTTGGTGAGCACACACTCAGCTGTGAGGGCCAGTGGCTGGCGCCTGAGTAGTGGCAGGACCTACTGCAAACACGAATGAGGTGGTGGGGTCCAGGGCAAGCAGGAAGGGGTTGGGCCAACTGTGAGAATGCTGACGGCTGCAGGGTCCTTCCCATCAGCATGCATTCCTGTGGCTGCATGATCTCCCCACAGGTGTGCACTTGGCAGGGCAAGCCAGTGACAGATGTTGAGGAAAGCCAGGTGGGCTAGCTGCAAGTGAGCCTAGTCGTGCAGGCCAGTGACAGGCAACAGGGCTGAATCTGAGCCCACAAGCGGCAGTGGGGGCCTTGACTATTGGTGTGCACTTCTATGGCTGCAAGCCCTTACGTCAGATGAACACACAGAAATGGAGGCCAGTTATAGGCATCAGGGCAGTGGTGTGCAAGTGTAGAGAGATGGAGGGGCTAGCCACGAGAAAGTGCATGATGGCGGGGTCAGCTGCAGGGGTCTAAACTGGTGTCTTGCACTATGCAAGAGTCAAAGAGGCCTGCGGTGGTTGCTGGTGTGGGGCCCAGGCTCTGACTGTGGACAGGGGGATGGAGTAGGGAGGGACTCAGGTGGCTGATGTGACTATCAGTGGGGTGAAATCTGCAGGGAATCTGTGGCTGCTGTGCTGCATGTCGGTTCTTCCTTCAGTGGCAAAGGCTGCTGGTGGCGTCTGCAGAGAAGGGCACTGGGAATCATCGTTATTCCCATCGCATGGCTGATACTTGCCCCTGCTTTTCTTCCTTGTTCCTAGCCTTTCTTTATGGCCCTTCCATTCTTTGTCTCAATTTTGCTAGTTTCTGCTTGGGATATTAATGTAGTGGGTCCTTTGTGTGTTGCCCCGAAAGGCTGGGGTAGTTGGTCACTCACCCCACTCTCATTTTTTTTGGTGAAGGGACTCTTTCTGGCTGGGAGTTCCCTCTTGGCACTGAGCAGTGCCAGCTTAGGGATGGGAGAATGCAGACAAAATAAGGCTGTTCTTCCTTCCCTTTTTATGCACTTATTCTTAAAGTTTTTGTTCCACTGTGCTGTTGAATTTTCTTAAGAGGACTCCAGAACTCTACCAGAGCTGATTTTGTTTGTGAAAAGCTGTTGAATTGTTGATTGCTGGGCAGGATGAAGGCTGAGTTCTGCTTCACTATCCTGATGATACCTACAAATCTGTCCACTGAGGAGCCTGGGATACTGAGGTTGCCTACTATTATTGGGTTGCTGTCTATTCTCCCCTTCTGGTCTATTAATAGTTGTTAATAGTTCTGAGCCTTGGTTCCTGTGCTCCCAGCCTCTCCCAACCCCTCAGATATGACAGTCATCTCAGTACTTTGGTGGGGTGATAAAGAAGTGGGCCTCCTGGGCAGTGTCCCTCAAGGCTGGGGAAGCTGGGTGGCCACTCATTATGCTCTCACTTTTCCCCATGTAGAAACTGCAGATTGAGTGGGTCTGCCCCAGGACTGAGCTGTGCCTTTTTGTGGGAAGGGCGACACAGGTAAAGTGAAATAGTTCTGACCCTTTCCAGTACATCTACTCTCAGACTCTTTGCTCCAATAGCGTGCTCTAACTTCTCTGCTGGATGCCCCAGTTACTACTGAGGCACACCTGTCCATGAGTGGTTGTCAAAATCAATGTTATGTCAGGGTGATGATGGTAGAAAGATCATATTCTGTTATCTTGCTGATACAACTCTCCTGAAACAGTTGTTTTTTAATCTTGAGATGAAACTGTTATTTTCTTAACAGTACAAAATATTTTAAAATTTCTCCTTTGACCCATGTGTAATTTAAAAGCGTACTATTTAATCCCCAGGTATTTTGGTATTTCTCAGCTATATTTCTCTAATTTATTTCTAGATTAATTTACGTTGTGGTCTGTTGAAATTGCAAGATTTCTATTCTTTTAAATTGTTAAGATGTGTTTTATGACTCGGAATGTACTCCATCTTGGTAAGAGTATTAGCTTTAAAAATAACAAAATTTACAGGCTAAAGCCAAAGTTAAAAATAATTTTACTTGTATATCTCCTGCTGTTAGATTTTGATGTTTCTCGCTCTAGGTTTTTCCCTTATCAGAAACGTAGGCATGCACAGACATTTTTTAAACAAAATATGGAATATTACGTTTACTTATATTCTTTTCTTTCCACTTAATGTATTAGAAGATATCATTCCATGATACTCAATCTAATGGCTGCATATTGCTACACTGCATTGTAATAAATCTGAAATGATGCAGAAAGATTTGAAATGGTAAAAATGGATGACTAATACAAAATACAACTGTGTTCTACTATGTAGCAGCCCACCTAATGAGTGAAGTGCTATCTCATCATTTTAGTTTTTTTTTGCTGGGAAATATTTGCGCTGAGCTAACATCTGTTGCCAATCTTCCTCTTTCTTTTTTTCCCTCTCTCCAAAGCCCCAGTACACAGTTGTAGATTCTAGTTGTAAGTCCTTCTAGCTCTTCTATGTGAGCCTGCCACAGCACACCTACTGACAGACGAGTGGTGTGGTTCCATGCCCATGAACCAAACCCTGGGCCGCTGACGCAGAGCATGCTGAACTCTAAACACTTGGCCATCAGGGCTGGCCCTTATTACTATTTTTGATTGTTTTTTCTCCAGTGATTAGTTATATACAGCATCTTTTCATATGCTTGTTGGCCAGCTGTGTATTTTCTGTAGAGAAATGTCTGTGTAAGTCTTTTGACCATTTTCAAATATGGTTATATATTTTTTGTTGTTATTGAGTTGCAGGAGTTCTTGACACATTCTGATATTAGCCTCTTGTCAGATTTATGATCTGCAAATAATTTCTCCCATTTAGTGGGTTGCCTTTTACGCTGTTGATTGTGTGCTTGAAGTACAGAGGTTTTAAAGCTTGATACAATGCTGTTTGTCCATTTCTGTTTTTGTCGTTGTGCTTGTTGTATCACATCCAGGAAATCATTGCCAAACCTAATGTGGTGAAGTTTTTCCCGTTTTCTTCTAGGAGACTTACAGTTTTAGGACTTACTTTTACCATTTTGAGTTAGTGTTTATACAAGGTGTAAGATTAGTGTAAAATTTTACTTTTTTTTTATTGTGGATATCCATTTTTCCCAACACCATTTGTTAAAGATATTATCCTTCCTCAGATGACTGGTCTTGGTACTCTTAGTCAAAGATTATTTGATCATATATGTGATGGTTTATTTCTGGGCTCTGTATTCTATTCTCTGGATCTATATGCCTGCTTTTATACTACTTTGTTTGATTACCATAGCTTTGTAATGCGATTTGAAATCTGGACATGTCAAACTGCCAACTGTGTTCTTCTTTTTTAAGATTATTTAGGCTCCGTGGTGTTCCTTGACATTCCATGTGAATTTTAGCATGTACTTTTCTATTTCTGTAATAAAAATGCCATTTAGATTTTGATGGCACGGGGTTGAATCTAGATCACGTTAGGTAACACTGATATCTTAACAATATTAAGTCTTCCAATCTAAGAACACAGGATGTCTTTCCATTTATTTGTGTCATCTTTATTTCTCTCAACAATGTTTTGTGGTATATTGAGAGTATGAGTATTTCACCTCCATCGTTATGTTGACTAGATGTGACCCGGGAGGGCATCTTTTTTCTTTTTCTTTATCTTTCTGTCTTTCACCCATGAGTATGACATTACCTGTGGGCTTTCTATAAAATGTATCCTTCATTATGTTGAGATAGTTTCCTTGTAGTTCTCATTTTTTCAGTGTTTTTACTATGAAAATTTGTGGAATTTTGTCAACTGCTATTTTTGCATCAATTAGATAATCTTATCACTATTTCCTTCATGCTGTTAATGTAGTGCCTTATATGGGTTGCTTTTCATATATTGAAGTACCCATGCGTTCCAGGGATAAATCTCACTTGGTCATGGTGTATAATCCTCTTAAAGTGCTAGTAAATCTAGCTTGCTAATTTTTGTATTCATGGTAAAAAGAGACATTGGTTTGCTTCTCTTTTCTTGTAGCATCTTTGTCTGTCTTGGGTATTAGAGTAACAATGGCCTCATGAAATGAGTTTGGGAGTGTTCCTTCCATTTCAATTCTGTGGAAGCATTTGAGGATGACTGGTATTAATTCTTAAATATTCGGTAGAATTCACAGTGAAGCCATCTGGTCTTGACATTTTCTTTGTTGGGAGTTTTTGATTACTGATTCAATCTACTTAGTAGTTAGAAGTCTGTCCATATTTTCTATTTTTCATTATTCAGTCTCGTTATGTTGTTTATATCCAGGAATTTGTTCATCTGGCTTATTCAATTTGTTGAGAAATAGTTGTTCACAGTAGTCTCATAATCTTATGTATTTCTGTGATATCAGTGTAATGGGAGAATTTTTCTACCTCTTTTGCTGGAATCCTTTCTTGGTGTTACATTGGTCTGGGTGTTAGACCTTCTCAATTGGTCTCTAGATTTCTCTCAGAGGTATTGTGGTCTGTACATTGTTGTCACCATGGTGTTTCTGTGGGAGAGTAAGCAGCCTCTATCTGGAGCGATATTTTAGCTGGACACAGAATTCTGAGTTGATAGCTGAATCCTCTTAGGTCAGGGATACCATTTCAATGTTTCCTAGTATCCATAGTGTCTATTGAGAAGTCACGTGTTGTTCTTCTTTACTGTGCCCATATGGTGGTATTTACTTAGAGTTCTCAAAACTTTCTCTTTATTTTTGGCCTTGAACTTTAGACTCTGATGTGTGTTGTGTTCTATTTTGGGATTTTTCCTACCTGGAATTTGCAAAACTTCTTGAATCTAAAAATCTCTCAGAAAATTCCACCATTATTTTTCTCAACTGTTTTTCTTCTGGCATTTACTATTCTTGTTTCCCTACATAAACTGCAGTTACTTGTGTGTTATAAACCTTTTGGAATTGTCTCAAAAAACATTTTTTTGAGGAGGAGTCCCTCCTCTCCAGGATTCCCTTTCACTGTTTAGCAGTTGTTTCCTCTGAGCTCTGTTATTTTTGTTCTTCAAGCCAGTAAGACGGCAGCTTCTAAACATGGTACCAACTGGGGGCTTGATCTTTCACAAAATATTGTAAAAACATGCAACTGCCATTCTTTCTCTCAATTATATGTTCTCCTCCATCTTGTGCTGCTTTTGTTTGTTTTCCAGAGCCTTCAGGTAGTTAGCTGTTTTCTGTATTTTACCATTTTATAATCAACATTTATTGTTGGGAGGGTTGGCTGATAGCAGTTAATCTTCCCTTAATGGAATTCCCATGAGCCCTTAAAAATTAGGTCGTTTCTTTCATGCTGCCCATTTCTAAGGTGACTGCTGCCTCCTAACACCAGAGCCATTTTGAGGAGCTTTTTCTGCTTCTGGTCCACTGCAGGAAGTGTAAGTGGGGGTCACTTCCTGTCTTTGGTGAGACATAGTGCCTCTGAGAGATATAAGGGGACTGCCATGGCGACAGTTGAGGCCAGTACTACACAGGCAGAGGCAGAGGACCACAGGCGCAGGAAGTGGTACCAGCTTTGGAAAGGCAACTGAGGGAAGCAGAGGACCGCCAGGGAGGCTGCTGTGTCCTGGCAAGAGCTGGTGAGGCAGCACCCCTTGTTTGTCCTCAAGACCCTTGTTAGTCAAGTACTGAGGGAGTGACGGACTGGGGCTTAATGCTGTGGTCTGAAGAACCGGGCAGAGAATGTGGAGTTTGTTGGGAGCTGCCATGATGGCAGGGCAGAGCATGTGGCATTATGTTAGGGACCAGCTGCAGAGGTGGCAGCCTTGGTGAGTTAAAGGGTGCCTCCTAGGGGACTGCATTTCCAGGAGCCTGGCCGCCCTTGGAGTTACCTAGGATGCAAGTGAAGCTTGTGAGGTAGGGCAGAAGACCTGAGTTTCCTGGGTAGAATTGGATTCTTAGTGACGAGGTGGGGTTTGTTATGTAACAGGAAGTGGTATTAGGTGGAAGAAGATGAGGGTTTTTGCTGAGTAGGTCTTTAAGATATTTTGATCAAGGCCTTGAGATGGCATTTGCCTTTTAAGGGCCTTTGTCATCCCTGTGACTTCTAGTGGATTCTAGAGATGGGGCCTTTCTGAGGAAGGAAACACCATGAAGGGTGGAGCCTTTTGGGGGAGGGGTCGGAAGTAGCTTGACCACGATTTGGTGTAAGATTTGGCCTCAGGAGGCGGCTTTGCACAGGGGTCAGCAGCATCCTTTAGAACTAGTTGGTTACTTTCTTTTTCCTGGTATGGTGAAATGGTCACAATTTTCCTAATGTTAATATGAATTACATTGATTTTCTAATAGCAGGCCTTTCTTGGATTCTGAGGTTTAAACCAATTTGGTCATTTTTAACACATTATACATTCAATACACTCAATACTTGAGTTTAAGAATTTATATTGTAATATTTTGGTTAGGAGTTTTACATGGATATTCTCGAGAGAGATTAGCCGTTAACTGTCTTCTGTCTTTTGGGGATTCAAGGATATGATGGCTACATGGAATGAGTGACAGAATGTTCCTGTCATTTCTGTTAGGTAAGATTTTAATTATATTTTTCTTATAAGTTTGGCAGCACCTACTTACCTTTAAATCACTTATAACAGAGTGACACCACTACTGTTGTTAATTCAAATTATTTGTAGATTCACTTGCATTATCTAATGCACACTCACAAAATCTGCAGATGACAATTTTGTCATTTCTTTTAAAATATATTTTCTTGTTTGTACTAGCTAAACTTTCATTCGATGCAGAAAATAAGAATAACAGGGTCCTTTGTGTCTGTTTTTGACTTGAATGAAAGTCTTTAAGTCTTATCTCTAATGATATTATTTCTTGTGTGTTTTCACTAGACCCATTAACAAGTAAGGAAGTTCACTTATCTTCTTAGTTTATTAACAGGCTATTTTTAGTTTAAGTTTTTGTTTTGTCTTTAACTGTAAATTTAACTGCATTTAAGTATAACCATTAAATTTTCTGCAATTTATTGAGATAATTACGAATTTTTTATCTTTTGATTTGCTAATAATATAATAAAGTTTAATTATAATTATACATTTTTTCTGTTTTATTTACAGTTATTTTGAAACACAAAAAAGTCTTGGGGAAAATTACAAAGGTCAATTAACCAACATTCCACATATCCAAAAAAAGAACTGTGAACTTTTTCATATTTGCTTCAAATTTTTTTAAAATATAAAACCTCACAGATGAAGTCTCATTGTATGACTATGCCAAAGTTCATTTAGTTGAATAGATGTGACCAGAGAGGGCATCTTTTTTCTTTCTCTTTATCTTTCAGTCTTTTGTCAATGAGGATGATGTAACCTGATGGCTTTTTACAAAATATGTCTTTACTATATTGAGATAGTTTCCTTGTAGTTCTCATTTGTTGAGCACTTTTACTATGAAAAGTTGTGGAATTTTGCAAAATGCTATTTTTGCATCAATTAGATAATCTTATAACTCCGTCCTTCATTGTGTTAATGTGGTATCTTATGGTGATTGATTTGCATGTATTGAAATATCCTTGCATTCCAGAAATAAACCTCACTTGACTATGGCACAAACTAATCACAATAAATTTAAAAAACTGAAATCATATAAAGTATATTATCTGAGCAAAATGGAATGAAGCTAGACATCACTTTGAGAAGAAAAACTGGAAAACCACAAACATGTAGAAACTGAACAACACATTCTTAAACAGCCAGTGGGTCCAAAAGCAACACATGGAAAATTAGAAAACACTTAGAGACAAAGGAAAAGGAAAACACAGTATACTAAAACGTATAAAATGATGCAAAAGTAGGCTCAGAGGGAAATTTATACTTGTATACGCCTACATGAAAAAGAAGACCTCAAATAACAATATAACTTTACAACTCAAGGAACTAGAGAAGGAGAGCAAACTAAACTGAAAGCTAGCAGAGGAAGGAAATAATAAAAATTAGAGTGGAAACACACAAACTGCAGAGAGTAGAAAAACCAAGAGAATCAATGAACCCAAACGTGTCACAGCACAAAGATCAACAAAACTGATAAGTGAGAGTGCCATCAGCAAGACTGGATTAAGTGGTCCCGGGCTCCAGTCCCCCCACACAGAAATATGATTAGCAACTATGCCAGACAAGAACATGTCTGTGGGAACTCCAGACCCCTGGGGTGCGGCTGAAGTACCCCCTTGGTGCAGAAACACTGAGAAAAGTGGATTAGAAGGGTTAGAGGAGAAAGTTCACACTGACTGCATCACCACTCCACCAGGCCAGCACAGCGCCACACTGAGAGGGTGTCCCTGGGCCTACTGTTCTCCAGTGGGGAAAAGAGAGCCGGAGTCAGACATCTAGCTTTCCCAGTGTCCCAATGTGTCCCCAGGAGGACCTCTTCTCTCTGCCGCCTCACAGGGAACACTGGGGGGAATCCACAGGGCTAGACCACTGTGGAAGCTAGGCACAAAGAAGGAGGTGGGGCTCACAGTGACCAATAGGTGGGTCATCACAGCAACACCACATCCCTGCTGGAAATCCTGCCCAGCCAGAGACCCAGCCAGCAGCTCCACTCACCCCCAGAGACCAGCCAGGGGCTCCACTCAACCAGAAAGCACAGTCAGCATATGCCCACCTGAGGTCAACAGACAGTGGTCTGGCCTATCTGGGGAGCCCAGCCTGTGGCCCTGCCTGGGCAGAAAGCCAGGCCAGCAGCCACACTCAAACACAGACCACAGTCTGGAGCCCCAACCAACCAGGCAGCCTGACCAGGTAGCACAGCATTCCCCACAAAGCCCCACCAGCAACCCCAGCCTGACTACCAGATCTGGAAGCCTGGCAGCAATTCTGCTTGACCAAACATAGACAGTGGCCCCAGCCCAGAGAGTGACACCACCCAGGTGCAGGGCACACCCTGCAGTGGCACCACCCAGCCAGGTAACACAGCCCCATCCAACTAGAGGCAACTGCAGAGCCCGCCCAGCAGGCCCACCGCAACACAGAGCCAGTGGACCTTCCCTGCTGCAAGTCTAGCCCGCGGACCCCCCGGACCTCAGACTATGGGCAGTGACCCTGCCCAACCAGAGACCCCTGCAGCAAGCCCTGCCTACCCATGGACGCTACCATGCATGTCCAGAACCCCAGCCTGGCTGACTGGTGATGGTCTTTCCCTGCCAAAGCACACACGTAAACTCCGGAAGAGACACCACTTCCTCAAACACAGGCATCACATCAGGATAAAAGGATCACAAGGAATCAGGGATATGTGACAGCACCGAAGAAACTTAGTGAAGCTCCAGTAACGACTGAAAAGCAAGGGAGAACTATGAACCGACTGAGAAAGAATTTAGAATGATCTTCTTAGTGTTCAGTGAACAAGAAGAAAATAAACAAAAATAGGAAAAATGAGGTGAACAAAATGAGACATTCAATGCAGATACAGAAATCACTAAAAACCCAATAGAAGTAAGTCCTAGAGCTGAACAATACAATGACTGATCTGAAACATTCACTAGAGACCTTCAACAACACACTCAATTAAGCACAAAGAAGAATCGGTGAAAGACAAGTCATTTGAAATCAAGTCGGAAGAGTAAAAAAAAAATAATAAAACTTGGTTTTGTGTCCTGCAAACTATGTTACAAAGCTATAGTAAACAAAACGGTACAGTACTGGCATAAAATCACACACACAGACCAGTGGAGCAGAAGCAAGAGACCAGAACTAAACCCACCCATATACAAGGAACTAACATTTGACAAGGAAGCCAAGAATACTGCACGGGGAAAGCACAGTCTTTTCAATAAAGAGTGTTGTGAAAACTCATAACTTACATGAAACAGAATAAAACTGGACTGAGATCTTAACAGAACTCACAAAAATTAACTCAAAATAGATTAAATGTAACACCTGAACCACAAAAATCCTAGAAGAAAACGCCCCTGGACATCGGCATAGTTACCAATGATTTTTTGGATAAGACACCTAAATCGTAGACAATAAAATTGAAAGTACACAAGTGGGACTATCCAACTAAAACACAGCTTCTGCACAACAAAAGAAACATCTGACAAAATGCAAAGGCAACCTACAGAATGAGAAAAAATGTCCGCAAGTCATATATCAGATAATGGGTTAACATTCAAAATACTCAATAGCAAAAACAAATAACCCAGTTAAAACACAGGAAGGACCCAAAGAGAGATTTTTCCAGAGAAGACATACACATGGCCAACAGGTATAGGAAAAAGATGCTCAACATCATCATGAGGGAAATCCCAAGCAAAACCACAGGGAGCTATCACCTCACACCTGTTAGAATGCCTATCATCAAGAAATAATTCAGAGGCAGAAGGTCAAATACCATATGATTTCCTTCATTAAGTAGTAGATAACAACAACAATAAACAAATACATAGAGACAGAGATTGGATTGGTGGTTACCAGAGGGGAAGGGGGGAGGGAGGAGGGCAAAAGGGATAATTTGGCACATGTGTGTGGTGATGGATTGTAGTTAGTATTTGGGTGGTGAACACCACGTAATCTATGCAGAAATAGAAGTATAATGATGTACACCTGAAATTTATACAATGTTATAAACCAATGTTATTGCAATAAACAAAAAATTAAAAAAAAAAAGAAGACAAGAGACAAGTGTTGGAGGGGCTGTGGAGGATAGGGAACCCTTGCTCATCTTCAGTGGAAGCTATAATTGGTACAGCCACTATGGAGAACAGTAGGGAGGTTCCTCAAAAATTAAAAATAGAACCACCATATAATCCAGCCATCTCTCCACTGAGGATCTATCCAAAGGAAATGAAATCACTGCCTCAAAGAGAGTATGCTCACCTATGTTCACTGCAACATTATTCACAATGGCAAAGATACAGAAACAACCCGAGTGTCCACCAAAGGATGGATAAAGAAAATGCAGCATATACTGAGACAATGGGATATTACTCAGCCTTAGAAAAAAACAAAATCCTGCCATTTGTGACAACATGGATGAATCTGGAGGACATGATGCTAAGCGAAATAAGCCAGACGCGTAATGACAAACTGTTCATCGTGCCAATTATTTGTGGAATCTAAAGAAGTTGAACTCATAGAAATGGAGAGTAGAAGAGTGGTTTCGTGGGCTGTGTTTGGGGAAATGGGGAGGTGTTGGTCAAAACAATGAGCAACTGTACACCAGTAAATTAGAAAATCTAAATGATAGGTCCCATTTCAAGCAGCACATCATCTACCAAACTGAAAAAAGAAATAAATCTGCACAGACCCACAAGTAAAGGAACTGAATCAGTTACAAAAAACTTTCCAACAAAGAAAACCACAGAAATTGATGGCTTTACCCTCAAAATCTACCAAAGATTTAAAGAAAAATGAGCACCAGTGCTTCTCAAACTCTTTCAACCAAGAGAAGAAAAGGGACATAGTGCTGTTGGCAATAAAACATGGTGCAGCTCCGTGGAAAACAGTTTTGTGATTGCTCGATTACAATATGACACAGCAACTCCACTTAGAATATGACAACAATTACATTTCTAGGTGTATACTCAAAAGAACTAAGAGCAGGCACGCTAACAAAAATTCATATACAGACATTCATATCAGCTACCCTAATGAAAAGGTGGGCACAAGCCAAGCGTGCATCCACTGATGAACGGATGAACAAACCGTGGGAGACACCGACAATGGAATATTACTCAGCCACTAAGAGGAATGAAAGACTGCCACAATACTGATGAAAGGTGAAGGAATCCAGGAACAAAAGGTCGCGTGTTCTTTGACTCCATTTATAGGAAATACCCACGACAGACAAATCTACATGGATGGAAAGTAGATTAGTAGTTTCCAGGGGCTCCAGGCAGAAGATAAAGGGAGCCACTGCGTAATCGGTACTGGGTTTCTTTTGGGGGTGATGAGTATGTTCCAGAGCTAATCAGTGATGACGTCTGTGCACCCCAGTACTCCTTAGGCAGTCACTCCTTTTATCTTCTCCTCCCAGCCCCTGGCATCTGCTACTCTACTCTCTCTCTCTGTACTTAATGCCACTGAACTGCACGTTTTTAAATGGCGAAAATGGTAAGTGTGATGTGTATTTATCACTTAGAAATGAATTAACGGCTTAATTATTTATCGAAAAACACTGAGCTGAGGCTGGTGAGGACTCCCTCTCTTCTTCCTCAGGATGAGAAAGCCTCTCCTCCTCTCTGCTTCTCTGAGACAGTTCATCTTTGACAGTGTCTGTCAATGGCAAATCATTGTTGTTAATCAAATAATAAAAATGTGGGTGGGACAACAAAATACTGTGTTGCACAAATAAATAATGTCCCCATCCTTCCCCCGCAGAAAACAAGTGTAATTCAGGGGAAAGAGGCTTGTAGACACAGAGGAGAAAAAGGAGTTGAAAACAGATTTGGAACACAGACACTTCATGCATTTCAAGTTAATAAACATTTCTTTCTTTTTTTTTTTTGTGAGGAAGATCAGACCTGAGCTAACATCTGTGCCAAACCTCCTCTTTTTCTGCTGAGGAAGAGTAGCTCTGGGCTAACATCCATGTCCATCTTCCTCCACTTTATACAGGACGCCGCCACAGCATGGCCTGATAAGCGGTGCATCGGTGCACCCGCGGGATCTGAACCCAGGCCACCAGCAGCGGAGTGCATGCACTTAACTGCTACGCCACAGGGCCAGCCCCAATAAACATTTCTTAAACAAGAAAATGGAGGGTTCTAAATAAAAAATGTGCAATATATTATTAAAGGGGAAAATAAGCCATAAATAATCTAAATTAATTTTTTTAAAGACACACCTTCTCTAAATTACTACCTTTATATAAGAATCCAGTGTTGGAGAAGAACATGAACTCCACATTCTACCCTACTAAACAGTTGGTAGAAGAGATGCAAATCCTCAGTTCTGTTTCCATCAAGCAGAGAGCTTAAGCCTGAATACTAAAAACATGAAAGCAAAATCAGCAACACAAACATCCACCCCAAGATATTCATTAAATGATTCATTAATTTGAGATTATTACATTATGAAATTTACTCTGGATTAAAAACAGTAAAGTCCTAAAATTTACAAATGAGAGCAGTATCAGTAAGTTCCTATCAAGTGAAAATTACACTAACAGTAAAAAAAAAAAAAAAGGTAATTTATGCCTCCACACTATTTGCTTTTCCATTCACATAATGGCTGTCTTTGCATACCATTGCACTTTCGAATTACTGTACTGCTTCAAAAACATATATTAAGTTAAATAAAATATAGTAAGTTTGTAATATAGATATTAGTATGGAAGAAAAAAATGTCTGGAATTAGAAATGTTAAACATCTGATTAAATATCAGAATTCACTTTTACGAGAGCAAAAATGAAAAAGTTAGATAAGCCCAAAAGGGATGCTATACAACGTATCAATCTACGGGCAAATCTAATCATTCAATAAAAAATTAAACATAAGAACATCAGAAAGCAAAAGGATATACAGTAACACATGTTTTTAAAAAGCCATTTATGTAGCATCAGAGTATATGGGAGAAATGCTATCTTCTAATTCCCATGTTAAAAAAAAGAATTTTTATACCTAAAAATGACCATAATAAAAAATAAAATTTTTAATTCCTACTTTCCAAATGTCCCATTTGAAGTGGAAGACTTAAAACATCAAAGGAAGAAAAAAATCACAAATCACAAAAACTTTCAATTAAAACATCACTTCTACATGCTTTTAACATATACTTATACTTCATATGTTGTATTTGTGCTTTCAAGAACAAAATTACTGGGGCCAGCCCAGTGGCGCAAGCGGTTAAGTGCGCATGCTCCACTGCTGCAGCCCAGGGTTCACCAGTTCGGATCCTGGGCGCACACCAACTCACTGCTTGTCAATCCGTGCTGTGACAGTATCCCATATAAAGCAGAGGAAGATGGGCACGGATGTTAGCCCAGGGCCAGTCTTCCTCAGCAAAAAAGAGGAGGATTGGCAGATGTTAGCACAGGGCTGAGCTTCCTCACAAAAAAAAAACAACAACAACAAAATTACTCTCAGGATCAAGCAATTATTCTTGTTGTATAGATGATTATGTTGAAAACAGAATTCTCAATCCAAGTAATTCTTCTACTTTTAAGTAACTATTATAGAAATTAATAATCCATACTCTCTGAAAATATTTAAACCCTACGAACAGTTTGTATAAACACAGAAGGCAACACCATAAAAACAAATCCACGGGAAAAAGCAGTCTTTATAATACATCATTTGGGTATATACAGTATATGAAAACATGAGCTCCATTCACGTTCTAGCCTCATACCATTTTCTTAGCTGATTCAATTTTGATAAAGCCGTCTGTATACATTTTCTGCTGTTGTTGTAACACATAACCACAAATCCAATGGCTTAAACTAACCCAAATTTATTATTGTGTGGTTCTGGGGATCAGAAGTCCTAAACTCAAGGTGTCAGTAGAGTTGCATTCCTCTGGAGGCTCTAGGAAATAATCCGTTTCCTTGGCTCTTCCAGCTTCCAGATGCCCTCTGTGTTCTATGCATTCACGTGGTACCTCCTCTAAACTTAAGACCAGCAGGCTGGCCTCTTCAAATCTCAATGTCTGTCTGACTCTGACCTCACTTTCTCCCTATTATTATAAGAACCCTGGTGATTATCCTGAGCCCACCTAGATGACTCAGAATAATCTTCTCAGCCCTCAATAACATCAGCAAAATCCCTTTTGCCATAAAAGAAAACCTATGCAAGGGTTTCACAGATTAGGGCCTGCTCATCACTGGGGGCCATTATTCTGTCTACTACAGTACATCTGATGTCCCCCAAGCATTCACATGATCCTACATGCAAAATCATTATTCCCATCTCAACATTGCCAAAAGGCTCAATCCACTACAGCTGTCAACTCCAAATCTAAAATCTCATCTCAAAAGACCCAAATCTCATAATCAAATCACCTATGATTTAGTGAAACTATGACCCATCAACAGCAAAATTCTTCTGTCTCTGTGGACCTGTGAAACTAGAATACAAGTTATCTTCCCAAAAGAACTGCTAAGTCTATTTCTTGGAACTATATGAACCACACTGAACATATAAAACCACAAAACTACCAAGAATAATACAAGGCTTTAGAATTTCATCAGTGTTCTTCACTCAGAAGATGTAAACATCTATTTTAGTTCACCTCTCCCTTCCCACTAAATATACTGTTGATAAACTTAAACGTTTTAATCAATCCACAGTATCAGGTTGGTATTTTAAAACAGTTTGTGTTAAAGATAAAATTTTTGTGTTTTAAATTTAAATTTATTACAAAAAAATAAGATGAAAAAACATATTTAACATATTTGATTGTGGATTTTTACAGATTTTTTTTCTAAGCATCAAAATCAGCAGTAACAGTCACTTGAAAACTGTCAATCATTAAAGAGTCATTTGCTGTTCTAAACTGCACACTGGCGGTGATTCCACAACCTTGTGAATATACTAAAAGCCAATCAATTCTACATGTTAAAATGATGAATTTTATGGTATGTGAATTGTACATCAACTTTTTTTTAAAAAGTAAGCAAGACCCAACTTGGCACCACAATATTGTTTGAATTTATCTTTTTTTGTTCCCTTTTTCTCCCCAAAGCCCCAGTAGATAGTTGTATGTCACAGTTGCACATCTTTCTTAGTTGCTGTATGTGGGACGCAGCCTCAGCATAGCCAGACAAGCGGTGCGTCAGTGCGCGCCTGGGATCCAAACCCAGGCCACCAGTAGCGGAGCGCAAGCACTTAACTGCTAAGCCACGGGGTCAGCCCCGATTTTCTGAATTTAGAAACAGGTTCTCGAGTGGAAAAACAATTTAAGGGTTCTAGATTTGATGCCTCGATTTGCTTTCACAAATCTCTTCTTTCAATTTCAATCATGAAGATTGTTAGCATTCATTCTTTTTATGAAGGAAATATGGTATATGAGCAATTTGTCCCAAAAACTAAACCGTAATTGGGTAAGGTGAATAACTAAACTGTCTTTTAAATTTTCTCTTTTTGGTGGGCAAATCTCACGGCCCTCAACGAGTGTTAAAATGAAAACTATAATTTGAACAAAAAATGAATATTTACATCTAAAGAAAGAAGAACATTAGGTCATTTGCAAATGCCAAATAACTCAATAAGGCATTGTCAGAGCAGTTTGTTCTACATTTCTGCACTGAAACGCTATGTATGTTGAAAGTATTCTACAACCTACAATGGAAACATTTATCAAAATATTTACGGTGTATTGTTTAGGGGGTAGAGAATTCCTACTTCAGAGGGTTACAAGGTTCTGGAGATGGATGGTGATGATGGCTGCATAACACTGTAAATGTAATTCATGCCACTGAAATATACAGTTAAAAATAGTGAAAATGGTAAATTTTAAAGTATGTATATTTACCACAACAAGAAAATTTCAGGTAATCTGAAATAACAATACTTCTCTTTGGGTTCATAAAATAAAAATATAATACCAGATAGTTCCTATAAGTCTTAAAGATAATTTTCAGTTCAAAAACTGGGCTGGATCTTACAGACTTCTCCTTTGCAAAACAATTTTCTCTGGAATATTAAAAGACTTTTACCTTTTTGTTTTTGCCATTATTATGCTCTCTGTGTAGATAACGGGATTTTTTTTCTAGATCCAAACACTTCTCTGAAACTTCAGTTTGTAGCAAACAGCACCTTATAAATTTTCGGTGAGTCCCATCTATCTTAGTGCACACATACTCAAGGAAAATAAATGGAACTTCGTTACAGCTAGGAAAAATCAGCAAGAATGTATTTATTGAATATCAATGGGAGGATCTAGATAAGATTGCACACATTCTAATTACAAATGCATCAGCTGAATTTCCATGATACAAGGATCCTTAAAACTTTAAAAAGCAAATACATTTCTCTTCAGAAATCTAACTCTAGATAAGGAAATCCTGTAATAAGATTTGTAAGAAGGTTTTGGACTGAGATGATCCAGAAATCATTTACATTTTATAATCGGTTTAAGGATACCTAATATTTTAATGAGAGATCTGTCTTCTGGAATGTTTGCCTGAGATTAATATTAAAATCAGTCTTCATTCTGACCACCAGCTAATGGACTGCAAGGAGAGTGAGCCCAGAAGAGATGCAGATACTAAAGGATGCAGACAATCTAGAAGTTGGTTAATCCAGACAGAGGGATCCACTGACTTGACTTGCCGTCTGGGATCCTATTAAACAAGAATTCTTCTTCCCACAAATAAACAAGAGCTCACAAATGTAATTCATGTATGTTTATCCGCCTAGGCTCTCACGAAAACACACACTAAAACATTTCCTGATTCTCACTAATGGAGAAACTTCTCCTTAATTCAGGCTCCAAGGGCTGCCACGATTAGGGTATTAAAACATTTTCCAGTTGTCTCACAACTGTAGGCGGAAGCCTTTAGTTGACGAGCACATTTTAATTGTTTCTGTTCCAACAGAAACAACAGTCTAACATTTGTTTCCATAGTCTAACAAAACAAGCTCAAGTCAGACAGCTGGTTTTCAAAGACAAGTGCATCTTACACCTGCAGACACCATCTCTCAGATGGTTCCATTAACAGTGAAAATGTCCATAAACCAAACATGGGGCTAACAGTACATTAATCTATTCTTAGATGAGAATACAAACACAATTATTTTAAATTTATCTCATATTATTCTGTTATTGTACACTAAAGGATTAATCTTCCTAAAGAAAGTTTGGCCCTTGCACAGCTCCTGGGAGCCAACCTGCAAGCCGTCAGAACATCAAGCAGGGTAAGATTTTGCATACTTGGGCACCATGGGCCATGCCAGATAGTTCATGCCAACAGTGTGATTTATGGCGGGGGCTTTGGATCAGGAAATAGCAGCTTGACCTCTGGAGGGCCTGGACACTAAGATCCATCACATGGGTGGTCGTCCATGTGTACACAGCCCACCCCAAACAAGAGCCCTGGACATGAAGACTTGAGTGAGCTTCCTTGATGGCAGTATAGTATGAGTGTGTTATCCATCATTGCTGGGAAAGTTAAGCTCTGTCCATACCACTATACCGTGAGAAGACAACTGGAAGCTCATGCCTCCTCCTGAACTCTGTCCCCTGGTCCCCTTCCCTTTGTTGATTTTTGTCTACATTTTCATTCTAATAAGTTACAACCCTCAGATAACAACTTTTCTGAATTTTTTGAGTCCTTCTAGGAAATCACTGAACCTGAGGGTGATCTTGGGAATCTCCCAAACTGCAATCATGTGCCAGAAAAATATTAGCAAATGTGATAGAAAATCTGGAAATCAGTGCTTTCTTCTGGCTCTGTTTCATTTTAGTTTCAAAGATCTGAAATCTCTTCTACATGATAGATAGCAATGAATATCCAACTAACACAGAAAAAACTCAGTATTTGTGTTCTCCTTACTCTGTTGTATATTTTTCTTGTCACAAAAGTAGTTATACCTTAGTCTATGTGTTTAGATTACAAGTCACTTGAAGGGATACATAAGGCAGGAAAGATAATAACAAAATTATTTATAGGAGAAAAACTTACAATTATAAGAACATTTGGATTAAGAAATGAAAATGTCCTGCCCCAACAATAAAATTACCTTAACTAGTGATGATACCCACACCTCTTCCCCCTAAGGCTAGGGCTCCATCTCTCATGAAAATTACCACAATGTTCTCCCACATGATCTTTTTGTTCTTCAACCCCTTTTGCTCAAAAAGATTTCAATCACAGCTAAAATCCAACCCAACTGTTCTAAAGGTCAACATGAACAACTCATCTACCCTCCCCAGTTTGAAACAAACATTCGTCATTCTCCAAAACCTTTTCAGTACATTCGAGGAACCCCAGTGCTCCTTTTTTCCTCTAATTGTGCCTCAAGATTTCTGTTGGCAGGAGGTCACCAGGCCCAGACTCCCTTCTTTCAATGATTTGCCTCTCTTAGACTTTCGGTTTTGTTTACATTCCACTCCCTTAATAAGGTTTTCTAAGTAAGTCCTCACCCTGTACCAAACCCACTTGCTGTTTGCCACAAGGAAAAAAAAGCTCAATACATATTTGTTGAACAAATGTTGACCTTATGAGAAGAAAATGGAAAATACCAGGACGAAAAGCAACACTTGCGCTCAAGAGCCCTGAGCTATAATCTAAAATTTTAGAAAAATTCCAGAAAAATGGAATAACACTGCCAACATCCAGCCAAAGGAAAAAACACCTTCTCCACATTGCTATTTTGAGGTCTGTGCACAACGCTCCTTTGGTACTCTTAACTTTGGGAAACCCTGAATGATCAAGATTCTTACATGACACAAACTGAGTTTGCAAATAAGAAAAAAAATTACAGGCCATTTTGTTACCCTTTAAAGGAAGGCCTATCACACAGAATACAGAATTTTATCATTAATTTTTCCCTGAGAATACTATTTTGTTAAACACATCTGTTCTTGTTTACCTTCCTGAATAACTGCTGATAAATGTTCACCTAGAATCTGCTTTTCTATAATAGTAATGAGCAGGTACCTCTTTTAAAAAATGGTTTAAATTACTAAAAACTCGTCATAGTAGACAGTTAAAACTGTTTTCCAAAATACTAGTACTTACTGCATACATTATGGTCATCAAGCCTGCCTCCTTGTTTTACACCGCTACTCCTGTATCAGTACCACAAAATGGCTACTTCGGTCTCCAGGATTTCCAAATTTTATTGCATGAACTTCTCCTGACTTCATTCATGAGTTATAATGATCATTTCTTAACTGGAGGAAATTTGGTATTTATTATAATACACATTTATTAAATTACACATCTGCTTCATAACAAAAATATCCTTTCATCTTTAATTCAACATAGATCAACAACTGGTTTTCTAAACTTAATTTACTGCTTTGGCTCATCAAAAAAACTGAAAAATAAACTTAGGAAGAAATCTATTTCTTCAAAGAAATCAGGCATTTCTTTGATGGAACTGAAGAAAGGAGAGAGGAAAGTAAAAATAAAAAGAGGGTAACAAATTTACATTTTCATCCTATCCTATGAATACGTACTGACCCACTTAACAGAGAAGTCAAAATGTAAATAAATATACAATTATTCTTGTGTGTTCAGGCACAGGTAGCTTCTAACTCTGTCGTCTTATTCTTCCATGAGCTTCTTGATGTGGCAGAGACATCCAGGAATCTGAAAAGAAATTTTTAACTTTCCTATTTCCTAAGAATCTGAGGACTTCAAGTGTAAAAATTATAAACAAAAGAAGTATGCAAAAGAAACCCCATTCCTCTCTTAAGTTGGGTTAGTTTAATAGTCTTGAAAGACACACCTGTATGGTCAGTTCAATTCTGTTTAGTCAGAGTGCCAAGAATTACTAAACTGAGTAAAATTGTAATGGAAAATTCTGTGGTTGGAAATTTTAATATAACCACAACAAAACTGTAAAATACATTAAGAAAACGCCATTAGAAATGAAGAGACAAGCTGATACTTCAACAATAATAGCTGGTGACATCAATACTCTTTGAATATATGCGTATGACATGTATAAATTTATGATATATATAATATGATATATATGGATAGAATACCCAGCAAAAAAAAATCAGCAAAGAAATGAAGACTTGAGCAACACTAAAATTAACCAGAGCTAAGAGACATCACAGAACACTCCATCCAACAGCAACAGAATACACATTCTTCTCAAGTGCTCACAGAACATTCCGAAGGATAGACCACATCAGGCCACAAAACAAGTCAATAGATTTTAAATGTCCAAAATCTTAATCACTGTGTTCTCTGATCACAACAGAGTGAAGATGGAAAAGAATAAGATATTTGGTAAGTTCACAAATATGTGGAAATTAAACAACACATTTCTAAATAACTAAAGAAGAAATCACAAGGCAAACGAGAAAACACTTTAATGTGAAGGAAAACGAAGACACAATAGAGCAAAATTTAAGGAATGCACCTTACACTCTACACAGAGAGAAATTTACAGTTCTAAATACCTACATTAAAAAAAGAAAGATCTCAGATATGAAACTTTTATAAGAAAACACAGGAAGTACACTCTTCGACATCGGTCTTACCAACATATTTTCAAGCAGCATGTCTGACCGGGCAATAGAAACAATAGAAAAAATAAACAAATGGGACTACATCAAACTAAAAACCTTCTGCAAAGTAAAGGAAACCATCAACAAAATGAAAAGACAACCTAAAAATTGGGAGAAGATATTTGCAAACCGTATATAAGAGAAGGGGTTGGTCTCCAAAATATATAAGGAACTCATACAGCTCAACAACAAAAAACACTAAGAATCCAATTAAAAAATGGGCAAAAGACCTGAACAGTCATTTCTCCAAAGAAGATACACAGATGGCCAACAGACACATGAAAAGATGTTCAAAATCATTAACTATCAGGGAAATGCAAATCAAAACTACAATGAGATATCACCTCACGCCTGTCAGAATGGCTATAGTTAACAAGACAGGAAACAACATGTGTTGAAGAGGATGTGGAGAGAAGGGAACTCTCATACACTGCTGGTGGGAGCGCAAACTGGTGCAGCCACTATGGAAAACAGTATGGAGATTCTTCAAAAAATTAAGGATAGAACTACCATACGATCCAGCTGTTCCACCACTGGGTATTTATCCAAAGAACATGAAAACATCAACGCGTAAAGATACATGCACCCCTGTGTTCACTGCAGCATTATTCACAATAGCCAAGACTTGGAAGCAACCTAAGTGCCCAGGAAGGGACGAACGGATGAAGAAGATGTGGTATATACACACAATGGAATACTATTCGGCCGTAAGAAACGATGAAATCCAGCCATTTGTGACAACATAGATGGACACTGAGGGTATTATGCTAAATGAAATAAGTCAGAGGGAGAAGGTCAAATACCTTATGATCTCACTCATTAAGTAGAAGATAAAGGGGCCGGCCGGGTGGCGCAAGCGGTTAAGTTGCGCGTGCTCTGCTGTGGCGGCCCGGGGTTTGCCAGTTCAGATCCCAGGCACACACCAATGCACCGCTTGGCAAGCCATGCTGTGGTGGCGTCCCATATAAAGTGGAGGAAGATGGTCATGGATGTTAGCCCAGGGCTAGTCTTCCTCAGCCAAAAGAGGAAGATTGGCAGATGTTAGCTCAGGGCCGATCTTCCTCACAAAAAAAAAGAAAAAGAAAAAGTAGAAGATAAAAATGACAAACAAACAAAAGAACAAAGACAGAGCTGATTGGTGGTTACCAGAGGGGAATGGGAGGGGGGATGAAAGGGATGATTACGGACATCTGTGTGGTGATGGATTGTAATTAGTCTTTGGATGGTGAACTGATGTAAGCTATGCAGAAATAGAAGTATAACGATGTACACCAGAAATTTATACAATGTTTCAAACCAATGTTACCACAATAAAAAAAATTAAACAAACATACTTAAAAAATAAAAAGAAAGATCTCAAAACAATAATCTATCTTTCCACCCGAAGATACTGGAAAAATGGCAAACTAAATCTAACACAAGTAAAGGAAGTAAAGTTTAGCACGGAATTTAATGCCACAGAAATGAGAAAAACGACAGGGAAAAATCAACACCAAAAGTCGATTCTTTGAAAAGATCAACAAAATTGACAAACCTTTAGCAAAACTGACCAAGAAAAAAACAGAAAAGAAATTTAGTGTAAGTATCAGCATGTAAACTATGTCAAAATATGTACAGGAAATATAAACAAACATGGTTCTCCACACGATATTTGAAGATCTACTCTGTGGATCATGAAAGGACTTATAATTGTCAACTTGATTTCACACATCTCTCTTTTTTGCAGCAGCTTCCTAACCTCTGCTGCATAGAACCTGTTTGTTTCTTCTAAGAATCTATTCACAAAAGATTCTTGGTAAATCTAAGATGGAATAAATAAAAGAGAATAGGTTAAAACTTACCTTTAAAATATCAGATGACAAATTAGTTTCAATTTAATATAGATTAAGAAATTACTCACCTGCAAATCAGAAAGCATAGTTAAAATTCTTTGAATCAAACATCAATCAACCATTTCACCACTTCTTTCTTTTTCAAGCAACAGAAGAATTCCATCCATAGTCCTGCTCTGAACTTTCTGATCGTAAATTATGTATGATTTAAATAACTCAAGCCCCATGTTCCTAAAACAAAAACAACTGTCTAACTAAATATTTTAAAAATCTGGTAGCGGCCAGCCCAGTGGCATAGTGGTTAACTTTGCACAATCTGCTTCAGCGGACTGGGCGTAGATCTACACACCGATCATCAAGCCCTTGCTGTGGCACTGTCCATGTAAAGTAAAGGAAGATGTGCACGGATGTTAGCCCAGGGCCAATCTTCCTCAGCAAAAAAAGAAGAGGGTTGGCAACAGATGTTAGCTCAGGTCTAATCTTCTTCACCAAAAAAAAAAGAAAAACCTGTAGATTTTACCTTTTTTACCCAACAGTTATACGTTTATGTGTATCATGCATAACCTACAGTCAAAACAAAATACAATTTGATGTTAAACTCCTTCTACCCACAGTTGGCTAAGTTTTTCCAATTCGTTTTTTGATCATCTGAAATGAATCAAAACAAGTAAAATTTTGGAGTAAGTACAGTACACTGAATGATTAATTTAAAAAACAAAGCAACATTTAGAATTTCTTGAAAGCTTCTAAATTTGCCTCCATCCAAAAACAGCTGACTACACATTCTTCTCAAACGCACATGGAACATTCTCTAGGATAGACCATATGTTGGGAAACAAAGCAAGCCTCAATAAATTTAAGAAGATTGAAATCATAACAAGCATCTTTTCAGACCATAAGGCTATGAAACTGGAAATGAACCATGAAAAAAAAACTGGGAAAGTGACAAAAATGTGGAGATTAAACAACATGCTACTGAACAACCAATGGATCATTGATGAAATTAAAGGAGAAATCAAAAACTATCTGGAAACAAACGAAAATGATAATATGCCATACCAAACCATATGGGATGCAGCAAAAGCGGTCCTGAGAGGGAAACTCATAGCGATACGAGCCCACCTTAACAAACAAGAAAAAGCCCTAATAGGCAACCTTAAATTACACCTAACAGAACTAGAAAAAGAAGAACAAACAAAGCCCAAAGCCAGCAGAAGGAGAGAAATAATAAAAATCAGAGCAGAAATAAATGAAATTGAGACCAAAAAAACAGTAGAAAGGATTAATGAAACAAAGAGTTGGTTCTTCGAGAAGATAAACAAAATCGACAAACCCTTAGCCAGGCTTACTAAGAAAAAAACAGAAAAGGCTCAAGTAAATAAAATTAGAAATGAAAGAGGAGAAATTACAACGGATACCATGGAAATACAGAGGACTATAAAAGAATATTATGAGAAATTATATGCCAACAAATTGGACAATCTAGAAGAAATGGATAAATTCTTAGACTTATACAACCTCCCAAAATTGAACCAAGAAGAAATGGAGAATCTGAACAGACCAATAACAAGTAAAGAGATTGAAATAGTAATCAAAAACCTCCCAAAAAATAAAAGTCCAGGACCAGATGGCTTCTCCAGTGAATTTTACCAAACATTCAAAGAAGATTTAATACCCATCATTCTCAAACTATTCCAAAAAATAGAGGAAGATGGAACACTTCCTAAATCATTCTACGAGGCCAACATCACCCTGATACCAAAACCAAAGACAATACAAAGAAAGAAAATTACAGGCCAATAGCGCTGATGAACATTGATGCAAAAATCCTCAACAAAATATTGGCAAACCGAATACAACAATACATTAAAAAGATCATACACCATGATCAAGTGGGATTTATACCAGGGACGCAGGGATGGTTCAACATCCCCAAATCAATCGACGTGATAAATCACATCAACAAAACAAAGAATAAAAACAACATGATCATCTCAATAGACGCAGAGAAGGCATTTGACAAGATACAACATCCATGTATGATAAAAAAACTCTCAATAAAATGGGAATAGAAGGAAAGTACCTCAACATAATAAAGGCCATATATGACAAACCCACAGCCAACATCATACTCAACGGGGAAAGACTGAAAGCCATTCCTCTGAGAACAGGAAAGAGGCAGGGCTGCCCACCCTCACCACTCCTGTTCAACATAGTACTGGAGGTTTTGGCCAGAGCAATTAGGCAAGAAAAAGGAATAAAAGGAATCCAAATAGGTAACGAAGAAGTGAAACTCTCACTATTTGCAGATGACATGATTGTATATATAGAAAACCCTAAAGAATCTGTTGGAAAACTATTAGAAACAATCAACAACTACAGCAAAGTTGCAGGGTACAAAATCAATCTACAAAAATCAGTTGCATTTCTATATGCTAATAATGAACTAACAGAAAGAGAGCTCAAAAAGATAATACCATTTACAACTGCATCAAAAAGAATAAAATACCTAGGAATAAATCTTACCAAGGAGGTGAAGGACCTATACAATGAGAACTACAAGACATTATTGAAAGAAATCCATGATGACATAAAGAAATGGAAAGATATCCCATGCATGTGGATTGGAAGAATAAACATAGTTAAAATGTCTATATTACCTAAAGCAATCTACAGATTCAATGCAATCCCAATCAGAATCCCAATGACATTCTTCACAGAAATAGAAAAAAGAATACTAAAATTTATATGGGGCAACAAAAGACCCCGAATAGCTAAAGAAATCCTAAAAAAAAAAAAGAACAAAGCAGGAGGCATCATAATCCCTGACTTCAAAACATACTACAAAGCAATAGTAATCAAAACAGCATGGTACTGGTACAAAAACAGACACACGGATCAATGGAACAGAATTGAAAGCCCAGAAATAAAACCACACGTATACGGACAGCTAATTTTTGACCAAGGTGCTAAGAACATGCAATGGAGAAAGGAAAGTCTCTTCAATAAATGGTGTTGGGAAAACTGGACAGCCACATGCAAAAGAATGAAAGTGGACCATGTGCTATCGCCATTCACAAAAATTAACTCAAAATGGATCAAAGACCTGAAGGTGAGACCTGAAACTATAAAACTCATAGAAGAAAATATAGGCAACACACTATTTGACATTGGTTTTAAAGGAATCTTTTCGAATGACATGCCTACCCAGACTAGAGAAACTAAAGAAAAAATAAACAAGTGGGACTTTATCAGATTAAAGAGCTTTTATAAGACAAATGAAACCAGAATCAAGATGAACAGACAACCAACCAGCTGGGAGAGAATATTTGCAAAACATACATCTGACAAGGGGTTGATCTCCATAATATATAAAGAACTCACACAACTGAACAACAAAAAAAACAAACAACCTGATCAAAAAATGGGCAGAGGAAATGAACAGACACTTCTCCAAGGAAGATATACAGATGGCCAATAGGCACATGAAAAGATGCTCAACATCACTAATCATCAGGGAAATGCAAATCAAAACCACACTAAGATACCACCTCATGCCCGTTAGAATGGCTATAATCACCAAGACAAAAAACAACAAATGTTGGAGAGGATGTGGAGAAACAGGAACCCTCATACACAGCTGGTGGGAATGCAAATTGGTGCAGCCTCTATGGAAAACGGTATGGAGATTGCTCAAAGAATTAAAAATAGAGATGCCCTATGATGCAGCCATCCCACTACTGGGAATCTATCCAACGCACCTGAAATCAACAATCCAAAGAGGCTTATGCACCCCTATGTTCATTGCAGCATTATTCACCATAGCCAAGAAGTGGAAGCAACCTAAGTGTTCCTCGACTGACGATTGGATTAAGAAAATGTGGTATATATATACAATGGAATACTACTCAGCCATAAAAAAAGACAAAATTGTCCCATTTGCAACAACATGGATGGGCCTGGAGCGTATTATGTTAAGTGAAATAAGCCAGAAAGAGAAAGACAAACACTGTATGATCTCACTCATATGTGGAATATAAACCAACACATGGACAGAGAAAACTGGACTGTGGTTACCAGGGACAGTGGGGGTGGGGGGTGGGCGGGGCACAAGGGGTGAAGGGAGTCATATATATGGTGATGGACAAACAAAAATGTACAACCCAAAATTTCACAATGTTAGAAACCATTAAAATATCAATTAAAAAAAAAGAGTACATTGTTTATGTCTACATATTTGTGAATTTTCCAAGTTTCTTTTTTTTTTCCACTGGCTTCTAGATTCATTCTATTGTGGTTGGAGAATATTTTTCATGTTGTTTTCTTCTTTTAAACTTTGCTGAGACTTGTTTTATAGCCTAACATATGATGTATCCTTGAGAATATTCCATGTGAATTGAGAAAACTGTTTGTTATTCTTGTTGGCTGGAGTGTTTTTAGCACTGTTGAATTCCTCCATATCCATATGAATCCTCTGTCTACATGTTCTTTGTACAGTTGAAAGTCTGGTATTAAAGTCTCCAATAATTCTTTTAAAACTGTTTCTCTCTTACATTCTATCAATATTTGCGTCACATATTTTGTAGCTCTATTTTTCTGGGTGCATGGGTGTTTAGAATTGCTATATTTCGTTGATGTATTGACCATTTTATCAGCATAAAATTCTCTTCATGTCTTCTGTAACAATTTTGCCTTAAAATTTCATAAACATACATATACATAATTTCATATACATATATATGTGTGTTTGTGTGTATACATTCTATTAATTACAATTCAGGAACTCTTACAATTCAAGAATTAAAAGATAAGACAGTTAAAGGATGGTCAAATCACTCCAATAGATGTTTCGTGAGAGGAGATATTCAAATGGACAATAAGCACATGAAAAATATTCAACATCATTGGTCATCCAAAAAATTCACATCAAAATTACGATGAGACACCACTTCATACTCACTTGGATGCCTTTAATCAACACATGAGATATTAAAAGTTTTGTGAGGATGTGAAGAAATAGGAATCCTCGCACATTGATGGTGTGAATATATACTGGCACATCCTCTGTGTAAAACAGTTTGAGGTCCTCAGAAAGTTAAACACAGAGTGATCTTATGACTCCACAATTATCACTATATATGTAAGAGAAAATGAAAATGTATATCACATTGAAGCTTCACACAAATGCTTTTCACAGCATTATTCATAATAGCCAAAATGGAAATAACCAAGATGTCAACGGCAGATAAATGGATAAAGAAATTGTAGCATATACATACAATGACATATCATTCATCTTTATAAAGGGGAACAAAGTACTAATATATCCTTCTGTGTGAACGAACCTTGAAAACATCATGTATATCAAAACACTATGCTCGGTGAAAGCAGCCAGATATAAGGGTCACATTTTATATTATTTCTGTCTCATGATATGTGAGGAGTATGCAAATCCCTAGATAAAGAAAGCAGAGTAGTGGTGACCACGTCTTGGGGAATGCAGAATGACAAGTGATTACTTAACGTGTACAGGGGTTTTCTGGAGTGTGAGGAGGTATTGACACTAGAGATAGATGGTTGTTGCACAACCTGGGAGTACACTAAATGCCACCAACCTGTACATTTTAAAATAGATAATTGTATGTTTTGTCACTTTCACCTCAGTAAAAATATATATATATCTGAATGGTAGAAGATCAACGAAGATATTTTTGAGTACGGATAGGGATATATTTAAAGATTTATGGAGAAAATTGGAGTTGAAATGGTCTAATAAAAGGGGCGTGGAGTGAGCATTGAAGGAAAAATACCACTGATGAAAGCACACACAGTGAAGTGGTAAAAAAAAAAAACCTTAGGTAAAAATGAGAAGTTAAAACTAAGCCACTCTTGCTTCGAGACTATCTGGAGCTTTATTTGGAATCTAGAACCCAGAGGCAATGAAGAAGATATTATAGATTCCTAACTGGAAAGTCAGATGATTTGGAAGATTCCTGTTGAATGTTTAGGATAGAAGACAGGATGAAAAATGTTTGAAGTTAGAAGTTAGAATGATGTTTAGAATGTAGACATGCAATTTTTAACCACTTCCTCAGACATATTCTCTTACAATTGCCAGAGGTTAAAATGAGAAGAGTCTCTGAAAATAAATGACTGCATGTGAAGTAGAGTAGAAAAGTAAAGCTTTAGCTTGAATAAATAGAATGAATAGTAATAGAGTAATTTTAACATGTACAAGATAAATTTTACTTTGTACCTTTGACATCACATTTAAAGACGGTTTCTTGAAAGCTATAATGATACAGGGTCATGAGAGTATGCAGGGCCAAAGAGACATATAATTAGCTGAAAGGAACCTGAAAACTCAAATCATGGCTACGTACTTTCCTGTTCCTTCCTCTGGTTAAAAGGAGACTGACTGGAAATTGAAGATGACTTAATGCAATCTTTTAATTCTAAAAGGGATAATATATAAAAGATTTTGATTTAAAGTAGTAGTGAATTATATATATTCATGTTTTTGTTGCATTGTTGTTACAAGTTTGATCCTTTAAACCATTCCATTTGCATAACAGTTTATATAATATTGAAATGTCATGTATTGACATTTTTTCTTGTGTGTGTGAGGAAGATCAGCCCTGAGCTAACATCCATGCTAATCCTCCTCTTTTTTTGCTGAGAAGACCGGCTCTGAGGTAACATCTATTGCCAATCCTCCTCCTTTTTTTCACCCAAAGCCCCAGTAGATAGTGGTATGTCGTAGTTGCACATCCTTCTAGTTGCTCTACGTGGGACTCGGCCTCAGCGTGGCCGGAGAAGCGGTGCGTCTGTGCGCGCCCGGGATCCGAACCTGGGCCACCAGTAGCAGAGTGCACACACTTACCCTCTAAGCCACGGGGCCGGCCCCATGTGTTGACATTTTACCTTTTAATTATTTTCATTAGACAGAAGAACGTACCATCACCACAGCAGGATTTTTTCAAGAGGGACAGGATCAGATTGTTGCTGCCATTGTTCGAATTATGAAGACAAGGAGAACACTTAACCACAGTGTACTTCTCTCAGAACTGTGAGACCAGCTAAAATTTACACAAACAGTAAACAAATCTACAAATATACACTGGCATCGAATACTTTTAAATAAAAGAATAAGTTTGTAAGTAATTTTAAATAAAACATGTATCTGTTCTATGGAGGAAAGCAATTGTATGTCAGTGTGGTTCTCATAACGGCTCTCTGTCCCTTATGTCTTATACTTACTGTATTTAAATTATTTAATTGTATCACTTTTATAAGCAGAAACAATGAATATCGTGACCTTTTAAAAGGTAACAGCAAAAAACAGGAAAAGAAATGAGCTTCATGATCCAGTAATATTTCGATGGACCTTCATGATTTAGATGTCCCTCCTGATGTACCTACTTGGTGGATTTCAGTTAAAGCTGTCTTTCTGTGCATTGCTTGTAATTGAGTACTCCACACTTACCAGCCAAAGGGGACTCTGGTCTCATTAGCATAGTCCTTTTTCAGCCTATACTTGTCTCTTGACACAGAACTTCATGATATTATATTAAACATTATAATCTAACAGATGATATAATTTTTTGGCAAATTCTTTCTTAATTAAAATTCAAAAAATAAGAGATCATTTAAAAAGTTATTACTGTTTTGTTTGATTCCTGTAGTTTAGGCTTTTGAGTAAATTTTGTTCTGTAATAAGTATTAGGAATTTCAGGCTGACTTGTCAGTACTTTGTCTTTAAAATAAGGTGAAAAATGGTTTGTAGTTTCACATATCCTAAATAATTAACATACAATTGGTACAGAAGACATAGATTTCTAGCTGGAAGGTTCTGGCGTGCCTCATAGAGTCTGGAGCCAGTCAGCTAGATTTCACACCTATATCATCTCCTCTCTTACTCTTTTTGAGACTCCTGCCGAGTTTACCTAACTTGTCTTACATCAGTTTCCTCATGAAAAATGGTAATTTTAAATAAATAATATTTTACCCTAATAGTGTTAAGATGAAAGTGTTGCCTAAAATAGAGTAAGTGCTGTGTAAATCCCAGCTGTCACTAGTCTCATTATCAGTGTTGTATTTTTTATTTTTTCCACTTTAAAAGCTGTTGTGCTTCTTGGAGGTAAACACATTTATTCTTTACCCCTTTCCCAGTTGTCTACCCATGGCTTGCCTCGTGCCTCCTTGTATTTTAGTAAATCATGGATTAACTTTCCCTAACTTGTCTTCCAAGTGAGGTCAGTCTCTACCTCCTAACTAAACAGATGCCTAGTAGAAACGTCAGTGCCTAAGGCATTAGCTGTCTTCTGCTTTAGAGCCTTTGTTATACAATGACTTGGTTAATGACTAAATTTATTTTCCTCTGCAAAGTTACTAAAGCAGTTGAAATATGATTTTTCCTAAAGTGCAGCCCAGATGTATTTTTACATTCTTCATTATGTGTTAATTACATTGTATTCCTATGTAGCAGTGTTCTTGTGTATTGCTAGATTGTAAAGATAGTAATCTGTTTTAGTTAAGAAATTTATTGTTTCCTGAAGAATATCTAGGTAAGATGTGATCATGTGTTTTGTATATTTGAGGGGAGAATGGTAAGTCAATATTGTGATTTCATTTTTATTGACCCTAATAATTTACTTTATTTTACAGCCTAGTGATAGGACAAAGAGAATAGAGTGCTTACTTGGCAGACACTACGTGGAAAGAGATAAAGAAAATCCAAACTTTCACAAGGATATTGCATAAAGCTGTTGCCTCAATTTGAACATTTAATAATATTCCTGGTTTTAGTAGGTGCCTCATGGTCCTGTTACTTGATGAATATATTCTGCTGATTATTGACTAACACTGTATTAAAAATATAAATGCAGAATTAAAATTCCTACCAACATTCTCACTTGAAGTGTACAATTTTCCGAGTGAAAATTTTTTTAAACGTCGTCTTTTACACTGTACTTAATGATCTAAAATTGCCTGAAATATTTCATACTCTTTGCTCTCTATCCTTCATTCCAATATGGTTTATATTGATTACATGTAGTACACGTTAATTTCATTAAATACAAGTTTCACAAGATCAAGAAACTCTCTAAACATATTTAAAGGTAAAACGGCAAAGTGACTTATATAATCTGAATGGTTTAAACCCTGTTTCATTATAAGAAACAAAAGCACTTATTTGTCCTTCCACTGGTTTTTCTGAAATTAATCACGCAATTTTACAAAATATTTAGTATTATAGCATACAACCAGCCTTAGAATATACTTGTAACAGAAAAAAAATCGTTTCAGATGTCTTGAAAACAATTTGCTTTAGCGATATATATGTTTTTACTGTGGTAAAATATAACATGAAATTTATCATTTAACCATTTCTGTCTCTTTACATTTTTTGGCGTATCCTCTATTTTGTCTGACACAGATATGCCAACTCCTTCATCTTCAGAATCCCCTTTGCATGGATACCTTTTTCTGTATATAGTTAGAAAGTTTTAAACTCTGTTCAGCCAACCAGTATCTTTTAATTAGCACATTTAATTCAGTAACGTTTAAAGTAGTTACAGACAGGGAAGACCTGCCATTGCCATTTTCTTAATTATTTTTGTCTTGTGTCTTCCTGTCCCTCCGTTCCTCCCTCTCTGCCTTCTCCTGTGCTTCACTGGTTTTTTTTATAGTGATGTGTTTTGATTCCCTCCTTGTTTCCTTTTCAGTTTCCTTTAGCTCCTGTCTTTGGGGTTGCCACTGCAGTTAAATACAACGTCTGAAAATTATAACAATCTATTTTAACTGATGACTACTAACTTCAAACGCATAAAAAAATTCTAATTCTTCATGTCTCTGACCTCCACACTTTATATTATTAAGGACACAAATTATTTCTTGTTATGTTGTGGATCTATTGATCTCAATTTGCCATGACTTTGTGCTTTTGTTTTTTAAATTCTCTATGAGGTAAAGTGATTTACACTTACCTTACAATATTACAGGGTTCCATAGGTGTGTATATGTTTACCTGTACCTGCAGATTTATACGTTGAATATTTATACGTTGAATGGTTTTGTTTGCTGTTTATCGTACCTTCCCTTCAACTTGAAGGACCCTTGTCAGTATTTGGTAGGTCGTATAAGGTAGAGGTGAGTTCTCTTAGCCCTTGTTTACCTGGGAAGGTCTTAACTTCTCCTTTAGGGTGAAGAGCAGTTTTGTTGGATATACTATCTTGATTGTCAAGAGTTTTCTTACAGGACTTTGAATATATAATCTCGCTCCCTGTAGACCGTGAGGTTTCTCGTGAGAAGTCCGCTGATAATCTTAAATGCTTCACTTTCCCTCATTCTGTTTTTTGCCTCTCTACCTCATTAGTTTGGAAAGTTCTTGCTGTGACTTTGCATTTTTTTTCAAATATGCTTTTTAATTTTATTTTTCAAATGTGTTTATGTATTTAGAAATTATCACCACAATACATCAACATCCACAAACATGTATAGTGCATTTTTTTGTGATAAGAACTTTTAAAATTTACTCTCTTAGCAACTTTCAAATATGCAATACATATTATTAATGTAGTCAACATAATGTACATCATATCCAATGGACTTATTTATTTTGTAACTGAAAGCTTGCACCTTTTGATCTCATTCACCCATTTCACCTCCTCCCAGTCCACTGCATCTGGCATTTCACCTGGTAACCACCAATCTGTTCTCTATGTATGAGTTCAGGGTTTGGGGAATTATTGTGTTTTGTTTTCTGGATTCCAAGAATAATTGAGATCATATGGCATTTGTCTTTTTCTGACTTATTTCACTCAGCATAATGCCCTAATGGTCCATCTTGTTGGTGCAAACGGTAGGGTTCCTTTTTTTTTCCGAGGAAGATCAGCCCTGAGCTAACATCTGCTAACCCTCATATTTTGGTGAGGAAGACTGGCCCTGTGCTAACATCCATGCCCATCTTCCTCCGCTTTATATGGGACGCTGCCACAGCATGGCTTGACAAGCGGTGCATTGATGCACGCCCAGGATCCACACCTCGAACCCCAGGCCACTGCAGCAGAGCACACACACTTAACCACTTGTGCCACCATGCCAGCCCCAAGGGTTCCTTTTTTTTAACAGCTGAGTACATTCAATTGTGTACATATACCACGTATACCACATTTCTTTATCCATTCATCCATTGATGGACATTAGGTTCTCTTGGCTATTGAAAATGCTGCAGTGAATATAGTTAGTGTTTTGGTTTCCAGTGGAATTGCTGGATCTTCTGGTAGTTCTGTTTTTAATTTTTTTGAGGCACTTTCATACTGTTCTCCAAAGTGGCTGCAAAATTCTCTTTCCCTCCAACAGATCACAAGGGTTCCCTTTTCTCCATATCCTCACCAACACACATTATTTCTTGTGTTTTAGATGGTAGCCTATCCAACAGGTTTGAGGTGATATCTCATTGGCATTTTGATCTGTATTTCCCTGACGACTACTGATATCAAGCACCTTTTCACATACCTGTTGCCAATCAGTATGTCTTCTTTGGAAAATGTCTATTGAGATCCTGTGCCCATTTATTAATCAGATTTTTTTTTTTTTTTTTTTGCTATTGAGTTGTCTTAGTTCCTTACGTATTTCAAATGTTAAGTTCTTATCAGACATGATGTGCAAATATTTTTTTCCATTTAATAGATTGTCTTTTATGTTATTGATGGTTTTCTTTGCTGTACAGAACCTTTTCCATTTGATGTAGTCTCACTCATTTATATTTTCTTTTGTTGCATTTTGATTTTGGTGTGACGTGTAAAAAAAATCATTGCCAAGACTGTTATCAATGAGCATACTGCTTATGTTTTCCCCTAGGAATTTTTTTGTAGTTTCAGGTATATGTTCAAGTCCTAATCCATTTTGATTTGGTTTTTGTGTCTCTTGTCAGACGGTAGTCCAGTTTCATTCTTTTGCATATGGCTTTCCAGTTTTCTGAACACATTTTATTTTATAGCATCTCCTTTCCCCATCATACATTTTTGGCTCCTATGTTTTAATTGACGGCTTGTGTGTGTGGGCTTATTTCAGGCTTTCTCCTCTGTTCCATTGGTCTATCTGTTTGTTTGATTAAAAACAGTAACCAAACCCTACTGTTTTGATTACTATAGCTTTGTAATATAGTTTGAAAGCAGAAAATGTGATGCCTCCAGATTTGTTCTTCTTTCTCTAGAGTGCTTTGGCTATTCGGATTCTTTCCTGCTTCCATACAAATTATAGGAGAGTTTGTTGTGTTTCTGTGAAGAATGCCATTGGACTCTTAACAGGGATTGAATTGTAACTGTAGCTTACTTTGTATGCTATGGACGTTTAAATGATATTAATTTTTCCAATCCATGGAATGGAATATCCATCCATTTATTTGTGTCATTCTTCATTTCTTTTTTTTTTTTTTGGCTTGAGGAAGATTAGCCCTGAGTTAGCATCTGTGCCAGTCTTTCTCCACTTTATATGTGGGTCGCTGCCACAGCATGGGTGACAAGTGGAGTATGTCCACACCTGGGATTCAAACCGACAAACGTGGGCTGCCCAAGTGGAGCATGCCAAACTTAAACACTGCACCACGGGGCCAGCAACCATCATCTTCATTTCTTTTATCAGTGTTTTATAGTTTTTAATGTAGAGATCTTGTCTTTCCTTGGTTCTTTTTCTTCCCAGGAACTTCCTTCTTTATGCCTCAGTTGTAAATGGTATTGTGTTCCTAACCTCTCTTCCTGATAGTCTGTTATTACTGTATAGAGAAGCAACAGAGTTTAATAAATTGATTTTGTATATTGAAACTTTACTGAATTTTTTTATTAGGTCTACAGTTTCCTTGGTGGAGATTTAGGGTTTTCAATACATATCATGTCATCTGTAAATCTGTTGTTAGTTAAAGTAGACTCTGACTCCTAATGACCCTATGTACAGCAGAGTGGTCTCTATTTACATATGCAGATAGAGATATTTTATTATCTTCCTTTCCAATTTATTTGCTTTTTACCTGCAACTAGAGATGATCATATGACTTTTAGGCTTCATTTTGTTAATGTGGTATATCACATTGGTTAACTGTGGATGTTGAGCCATCCTTGCATCCCTGGAATAAATCCCACTTGATCATAGGGTATGATCTTTTCAAAATATTGTCGAATTTGCTTGCTAATAATTTGTTGAGGATATTTGTGTCTATGTTCATCAGGAATGTTGGCCGGCAACTTCTCTTTTTTTATGGTGTCCTTGTCTGGTTTTGGCATCATGGTAATGCTGGCCTCATACACTGAGTCTGGAAGTGTTCTCTCCTCTTGTACTTCTTGGAAGGATTTGAGAAGGATTAGTATTCTTCTTCGAATGTTTGGTAGAATTCACTAGTGAGGGAATTGTGTCCTGGACTTTTGTTTGTTGGGAGGTTTTTGATTTTTGATTCAGTCTCCTTACTAGTCATTGGTGTTCAGAATTTCTACTTCATCACGGTTCTGTTGGTATCAACAAATATGTGGAGAATAGTCTTATAGTCCATCTAAGAGTCTAATGTGTCATGTAAGGCCAACGTTTTCTTCTTGATTTTCTATCTGGCTGATTTATTCATTGATGAAAGTGAGGTGTGGAAGTCCCCTACTGTTATTGTTTTCCCATCTGTTTCTTTCGTTAGGTCTCTTAATATTTGCTTTATAGTTTTAGGTTCTCCTATGAGTGATGCATAAATATTTAGAAACGTTAACTTATCTTCTTGGGTTGACCTCTTTACGGTTATGTTATGACCTTCTTTCTCTCACGTTACATGCTTTTCCTTAAAGACTCTTTTTTATGAAGGAACTGTAGGTATTCTGGCTATCTTCTCGTTTCTACGTTAATGGAGTATCTTTTGTGTATTCCTTCATTCTCAGTCTGTGTGTCCTCACATCTGAAGTAAGTGTCTTGTAGGCAGCATATAGACGGGTCTTGGTTTTTTCCATTCAGCCACTCTGTGTCTTTTGATTGGAGATTTTAGTCCATTTGCATTTAAAGTAATTATTGAATGGCATTTTTATTTGTTGTTTTTTGGCTGTTTTGTAATTTCCCTGTTCCTTTCTTCTCTTTTTCTCTCCTCCTTTGTGATTTGATGATTTTCTGTAGTAGTATGTTTAGATTTCTTTCTCTTTCTGTTTTGTCTATCTACTATAGGTTTTTGCTTTGTGGTTTCCATGTGCCTTACATAAAAATACTTATATTTGTAACAGTATATTTTAAGTTCTAAACAACTTAAGTCGAACACCTGCTAAAGCTCTGCTTTTTTACTCCCCTTTCACATTTTATTATTTAAGTTCGCTATTTTCATCTTTTTATCTTGCATAACCATTAACAAATTATTGTAGGTTTGGTTATATTTACGATTTTTGTCTTTTAACCTTCCTAGTAGATTTATAAGCAATTCACACACCACCTTTACGTTAGATTATTCTGAATTTTACTATTTATTTATCTTTACCAGTGAGATTTACACCATCCAATATTCTTCTGTTACTAATTAGCTTCCCTTATTTTCAGCTTAGAGAATTCCCCTTAATGTTTCTTGTAAGGCTGATTTAGTGATGGTGACCTCCTATAGCTGTTATTTGTGTGGAAAACTCTTTATGTCCTTTAATTCTGAGGCACAACTTTGCTGGGTAAGACTATTCTTGGTGGGCAGTTTTTTTGTTTTGGGTTTTCTTCTTTTTTTCTTTTTTGAACACTTTGACTCTATCATGCCACTCCCTCCTGGCTTGTGAAATTTCTGCAGAAGAAAAATCTGTTGATAGTTGTGGAGGTTTCCTTGTATGTAACAGGTTGATTTTCTCTATAGTTCATTTTTAATATAGAAATACAGCTGATTTTGTACATTGATTTTGTATTCTGCAGATGTACTGAGTTCATTTATTACTTCTAAGAGTATTTTTTTGTGGAGTCTTTAGGATATTCTATGTATAAGATAATGTCATCTGCAAACAGAGAGGCTTTTACTTCTTCCCTTCTGAATTTGGATGAGTTTTAATTCTTTTTCTAGCCTAATTGCTCTAGTAGATATTGAATAGAGTGATGACGGTGTGCATCCTTGGTTTGTTTCAGATCTTAGAGGAAAAACTTTCAGTTTTTCACCATTGAGTGTGATATTAGCTGTCAGATTTTCATACACAGATTTTATTGCGTTAAGGTAAGTTGCTATATACATGGAACACCAGTAATCTAAACAGTATGATACTGGCATTAAAAAGAACATACAGACCAATGAAACAGAATGAAGAGTGTAGAAACAAACGGGTGTATAAAGTTTTTTTAGCTTATTTGTTAAGAGTTTTTGAAATGGTTTGTATTTTGTCTAAGGCTTTTTCTGTATCTATTGAGATGATCATGTGTGTTTTCCCCCCTCTTCATTCTGTAAATATAGTGTATCACATTCATTGAATTGTACATGTTGAACCATCCTTGCATCCCAGGAATAAATTCCACTTGGTCATGGTATATGATCCTTTTCAAGTACTGTTGAATTTGGATTGTTGCTGTTTTGCTGAGCATTTTTGTATCTATGTTCATGAGATATATTGGCCTGAAGTTTTCTTCTTTTTTTTTTTTTTTTTTCTGGCTTTCGTACCAGGTGATGGTGGCCTCATGAAATGAGATTGAAAGTCATCCCTCTTCTTCTGTATTTTGTAAAAGTTGAAGAAGAATTGGTATTAATTCTTCTTTAAATGTTTGGTTTAATTCTCTTGTGAAACCATCTGTTCCTAGATTTTCTTTGTCAGGAGGATTTTATTACTGATTCAATATCCTTATTTGTCATTGATCTATCCAAATTTTCTTTTTCTGATGACTCATTCTTTGTAGCTTGTATGTTCCTAGAAATTCACCCATTCCTTCTAGGTTGTCCAATTATTTGGCATATAATTGTTCATAACCTTTTATAATCTCTTTAGAATTTCTGTAGCATTGGTTGCGTTGTCTGCTCTTTCACTTTTGATTTTATCTGAGTCTTGTCTCTTTTTTCCTTAGTCCATCAACTTAAACGTTTGCCAATTTTGTTGGTCTTTCATAAAACTAAACTCAGTTTCTTGTTTTGCTCTATTTTTCTATTCTCCATTTCTTCTATTTCTGCTGTAACCTTTCTTTTTTTCCCTTCTACTAAGATTCAGCTTAGTTTTTTCTTCTTTTGCCAGTTTCTTGAATTGTCATGTTGGGTTGTTTATTTGAGATCTTTTTTAATGCACATGTTTATTGTTATAAACTTCCCACTTAGAACTGCTTTTGCTATATCCCAAAATTATTGATATGCTGTGTTTTCATTTTTGTTTGCCTCAAGATATTTTCTATATTTTCCTTTTGATTTCTTCTTCAACCCAATGGTTCTTCCATAGTATGTCCATTTATTTCCATATATTCATTAGTTTTCCTATGTTTCTTTTGTGATGGATTTTTAGTTTTACTGAATTGGAAAATACACTTGGTGTAATTTCAGTCTTCTTAAACTTGTTGAGATTTGCTTTGTGACCTAGTGTGTGATCTAACGTGGAATTATTACATGAGAGCTGGAGAAGACATAAGTATATGTATTCTGCTGCTATTGTGTAGAATGTTCTATATATGTCGGTTGAGTCTATTTTGTCTATGGTGTTCTTCAAGGCTGCTGTTTTCTTATTGATTTTCTGTCTGCATGAACTACCCAATATTGACAGCATAGTTTTGAAGTCTCCTATTGTTGTTGTATTGCTGACTGTTTTACTCTTCAGATGTCAGTTTATCCCTATGTATTTAGTAGCTTTGATGCTGCTGGCATATATACTTATAATTGTTATATCTGCATGTGGAATTTTACCTTTTATCATTATGTAATGACCTTTTTTGTCTCTTGTGACCAATTTTTACTTAAAGTATATTCTGTCTGATATAAGTAGAACCACCTCCTCTCTGTTGATTACTATTTGCATGGAATATCTCTTTCCATCCCTTCACTTCAGCCTATATGTCTTAAATCTAAAATGATTCATTTGTAGACAGCTTATGATTGCATATTGTTTTTTAATCCATTCAGCCACTCTATATCTTTTGATTAAATAAGTTTAATCCATTTACAGCTAACATAATTATATCATAAGGACTTACTGCTGCAAATTTTTTTTCTTGTTGTTAATTGCTTTATCTATTATAGTACTTTGGTCATACTTTCCTCTCTTGTATTTCTCTGTGATTTTATTTTTTTGGTAGACACATACATACATTGATTCTTTCTTTCTTAATTTATCTTTTATCTGCTCTAGGTTTTTTCTTTGTGGTTACCATGACGCTACATGAAATATCTTATAGTTGTAAGAGTATATTTTAAGCTGATAACCACTTAACTACAATCACATACTAAAACTCTATACTTTTACTCTCCCCACCCCCGGACATTATGTTATTGAGGTCAGAATTTACCTCTTTTTATATTGTCTTATCATTAGCAAATTTTTGTGCTTATAGATACTCTAATACTGTCTTTTAAGTTTTATACTAGGTATAAAAATGATTTATGCACTACCATTACAGTACTACATTACTCTGTAATTGTCTCTATATTTAGCTTCTTGGGTGAGTTTTATACTTTCAAATGCCTTTGTCTTGCTGTTTACTATTCTTTTGTTTCAATTTGAAGAAATTTACCACTTCTTGTAAGTCAGGTATTATCAAACAAAAACTGAGCAGTTCTCTCAATCTTTATTTTTCTGTCATTTTTAGGAGAGAATTTTGCTTGCTTTCAAAGAAGATAGTTTTTTCCACGCAGCACTTTGAATATATAACCCACTCCCTTCAGGAATGCAAGGTTTCTGCTGAGAAATTCAACGATAGTCTTACGGAGGGTTGGGGTGGAGGTTAGTAACAAGTTGCTTTTCTTTTCAATGTTCGTTCTTTGTCTTTGTCTTTTGACCATTTGATTATAAAGAGTCTCATTTTAAATTTCTTTGAATTCATCCTTTTTCAGATGTATGGGGCTTTATAAAATCTGGATGTCCATTTCCCTCATTACATTTAGTAAGTTTTCAGCCATTATTTCTTTTAATTAGCCTTCTGGTTGTTTTTCTGTCTCTCCTCATTCTGGGACTCTTATTATGCATATATTTAGGTCACTTGATGGTGTCCCATAAGTCTCATTGGCTTCCTTCACTCTTTTTCATTCTTTTTCCTGTTTGCTTTTCTGACTGGATAATTTCCAATGACATATGTTTGAGTTTCTCTGAATCTTTCTACTGGTTGATCAAGTCTGCTGATGAAGTGCTTCCATTGAATTTTTCAGTTCAGACATTGTATTCTTTAGCTCCAGAATTTGTTTGATTTTTTTTTCTGGGTTCTATCTCTGTTTAACTTGTCATTTTGTTTATGTGGTTTTTCCTGATTTCATTTAGTTGTCTATCTGTGTTGTCTTGTAGCTCACCAAGGTTCTTGAAGATTATTTTGAATTTCTGTCAGGCATTTTGTAGGTCTCCACAGTTTTTAGCATTGTTTCTGGGAGCTTTATTTTGTTTCTTTGGTGCTGTCATGTTTCCCTTATTCTTTGTCACACCTGTAGCCTTGTGTTGCTGTCTGCTCATTCAAAGAGGCAGGCACTTTTTAGTCTTTACAGATTGGTTTCAGCAGGAAAAGCACTCCAACAGTCAGGACACACAGAGATTCTAGGTAGGCCAGTTGGCAGGCACCATGAGGGTGCATGCTTCTGGGATCTACCAGTGGGCAGGACTGCTGCTGGATCTGTGGGGGGCTGGACCTGCTTCCAGGGACCAAGGTCAGTTGGGTAGATCTGTGTCCACATCAGGTGTTGTGGTCTGTGGGCAAGCCCAGTGACATGGTCCACAGTGGTGCCTAGTGCTGTGGGCTGCAGGCGGATGGGACTGGCACTGAAGTCTGTGGGCACAGCTGGTACTGGCATCCATGGCCAGGCCTGGTGCTGTGGTCTGTGAGCAGGACGGTTTCCAGATCACTGGTTGAACAGGCCTGGTGCTCAGGTCCACAAGTGGCAGGCCTGATACTGAGTTCTTTGAGGGGTGGGCCTTGTGCCAAGGTCCCCAGGCCCGTCTGTTTCTTCTTGTGTTTGTCAGAATGTATCTTTCAAGGAATTGGTTCATTGCATCTAGGAAATCAAATTTGTTGTCTTAGAGTTGTTCATGGCATTCCTTTGCAATCTTTTCCATGTCTATGATCATAGTGATGTCCCCTCTTTAATTTTTCAAATTAGCAATTTGTGTCCTCTCTTTCGTGAATAATTAGGCATGCTGGAGGTCTATCAGTTTGTTGATATTTTGAAAGAAAAAGCTTTGGTTTTTAAAAATTTTTTTCTATTGATCTTTGTTTTCAATTTCACTGATTTCTACCATAGTAATAATTATTTTTCATCTGTTTACTTTGTTTAGCTTTATTTTCCCCTAATTTTATAAACTAGAAGCATAGTTGATTGGTTTTAGATCTTCTTTTCTAACATTTGCTTTAAACACTATAAATTTCCCTTTAAGTATTGCTTTTGCTGCACCCCGGAAATTTTGATAAGTTGTATTTCCATTTTCATTTAACACAAAATGTTGTTTAATTTCTCTTTAGACTTCTTTTATCTATGTGTTATTTAGAAGTGTTTGTTAATTTACAAGTACTTTGAGATCTTTCAGCTACCTTCCACTTATTGATTTCAATTGAATTCCATTGCCGTCGGAAAGCAGATATTTATATGATTTTCATTCTTCGAAATTCATTAAGGTGCACTTTATGGGCAAGAATGTGGTGTGTCTTGGTGAATGTTCTATGTGATCTTAAGAAAATATGTATGCTGCTATTGTTGGATGAAGTATTCTACAGATGCCTATTAAAACCTGTTGATTTATGGTGCTATTCTGTTCATCTGTGTCTTTGCTGATTTTCTGCCTGCTGGATCTCTCAATTACTGACAGAAAGTTGTTGAGGTCTCTGCCTATAAGAATAGATTTATATTTTTTCCTTGAAGTCCTATCTGTTTTGTCACACATATCTTGATGTCATTCGGTGAATATACACTAAAGCCTTTTAAGTCGTCTTGGAGAATTGATTCATTTATTGTTATGTAATTCCCCTATTTAACCCTGATTTTTTTTTTTTTTGGTTCAGAAATCAGCTTCAGGGGCTGGCCCCATGGCTTAGCGGTTAAGCGCGTGTGCTCCGCTACTGGCAGCCTGGGTTCGGATCCCAGGCGCGCACCGACGCACCACTTCTCCAGCCATGCTGAGGCCGCGTCCCACATACAGCAACTAGAAGGATGTGCAAGTATGATATACAACTATCTACTGGGGCTTTGGGGAAAAAAAAAGGAGGAGGATTGGCAATAGATGTTAGCTCAGAACCGGTCTTCCTCAGCAAAAAGAGGAGGAGTAGCATGGATGTTAGCTCAGGGCTGATCTTCCACAAAAAAGAAAAAAAAGAAAGAAATCAGCTTTGTCTGAAATTAAAATAGCTACTCCAGCATCCTTTTGATTAGTGTTGACATGGTATATCTTTCTCATCCTTTTACTTTTAATGTACATGTTTATATGTATTGTGGGTTTCTTGTGGACAACGTATAGGTTTTTCCTTTTTTTCATCCACTGTGACAGCTTCTGTTTTTATTTATTTTTTATTGATGTGTAATTGACATATAACATTATATTAGTTTCAGGTGTACACATAATGATTCAATGTTTGTATATTTTGTAAAATGACCACTATACTAAATCTAGTTAACATCTGTTAACATGTATGATAAAATTTTTTTCTTATAATGAAAACTTTTAAGATCTACTCTCCTAGCAGTTTTCAAATATTCAATAGAGTATCACTAAGTCACCATGTGTACACTACATCCTCATGACTTATTTATTTTATAACTGAAAATTTGTACCTTTTGACCCCCTTCACCCATTTTGCCTGCTCTGCACCCCCTGATTTTCACAACAATCAATCTGTTCTCTGTATCAGTGTGGTCAGTATGTTATTAGTTTGCTTGCTTTCAGATTCACATAAAAGTAAGATCATACAGTATTTGTCTTTCTTTGTGTGACTTGTTTCACTTAGCATAATGCCCTCAAGTCCCATTCATGTTGTTGCAAATCACAAGATTTACTTCTTTTTTATGACAAAATATATTCCGTTCTATATGTATAGATATATACCACAATTTCTTTATCCATCTATCCATCAATGGACACATAGGTTGTTTCCATATTGTGGCTATTATAAATAATGCTGCAGTGAACATGGGGTGCATATATCTTTTCAAGTTAGTGTTACCATTTTCTTCAAATAAATACTAAGAAGTGGAATTGCCAGATTATACGGTAGTTCTATTTTTAATTTTTTGAGGAAACTGCATACTGTTTTCAATAGTGACTGCACCAAATTACTTTCCTAATAATAGCACTCAAGGGTTTCCTCTTCTACATATCCTAGCCAATATCTGATATTTCTTTCCTTTTTGATAATAGCCATTCTAACAGGTGTAAAGAGATATGTTATCACGGTTTTTATTGGCATTTCTTTGATGAGTAGAGATGTTGAGCACATTTTCACGATCTGGAGGCTATTTGTATTGTCTTCTGTGGAAAAACATCTTTTCAAATCCTCTACTCATTTTTTTTGGTCAAATTCTTTGTTTTTTTTGCTATTGAGTTGTATGAATTCTTGATATATTTTGGATATCAAGCCCATATCAGATATGATTTTCTCCCATTTGGTAGATTGCCTTCTCATATTTTTGATGGTTTCCTTTGCTGTGCATAAGGTTTGATGTAGTATAAGTTGTTTATTTTTGCTTTTCTTGCCTTTGCTTTTGACATCAAATCCAAGGAATTATTGCCAAGACTGATATGAAGAGGCTTACAATCTCTGTTTTCTTCTATTATTTTTATGGTAATGGTGCTTACATTCAAGTCTTTAATTCATTTTGAGTTTATTTTTATTTATGGTATACAATAATAGTCTAATTTTATTTTTTTTCATATGGCTGTCCAGTTTTCCCAACACATTTATTGAAGAGAGTGTCCTTTTGCCATTGTATATTCTAGTCTCATTTGTTGTAAATTAATTGACCATATATTTATGGGCTTCTTTCTGTGCTCTCTGTTCTAGTCCATTGATGTAGGTGTCTGTTTTGATGCCAATACCATGTTTTCACTTCATTAGCTTTGTAATACAGTTTGAAATCAAGGAGCATAATGCCTCCAGCTTTGCTCTTCTTTCTCATGATTGCTTTGACTATTCAGAGTCATTGTGGTTCCATACAGATTTTAGGAGCGTTTGTTTTATTTCTGTGAAAAAATGCTGTCCAAATGTTGTTCAAGATTACTTTGAATTTGTAGATTGCCTTGGATAGTATACACATTTTAAAAACATTAATTCTTCCATCCATGAGCACAAAATTCTTTTCATTTAATTGTGTCTTCATCAATTTCTCTCATCAAAGTCTCATAGTTTTCACTGTACAGAGCTTTCACTTCCTTGGTTAAATTTATTCCTAGATATGTTAGTCTTTTTGATACAATTGTAAATGGGATTGTTTTCTTAATTTCTCTTTCTCATAGTTTGTTATTAGTGTATACATACTCAATAGATTTTTGTATGTTGATTTTGTATCCTGGAACTTTAATGAATTCTTATATTTGTCCCGGTAGTTTCTTTGTTGGAGTCTTCAGTGTTTTCTGTATATAATATCATGTCATCTGCAAACAGTGACAGTTTTACTTTTTCCTTCTGATTTGGATGACTTCTATTTACTTTTCTTGTCTAACTGTTCTTTTAAACACTTCCAGTATGATGTTGAATAAAAGTGGCTAGAGCGGGCATCTTTGTCTTGTTCCTGATTTTCGAGGAAAATCTCTCAGCTTTTCACCAGTAAGTGTAATGTTAGCTGTGGGCTTGTCACATATGTTCTATATTATAAGATATATTCCCTCAAGACCCACGTTATTGGGAGTTTTTGTTATAAATAGATGTTGAATTTTATGAAATGGGTTTTCTGCATCTATTGAGATGATAGTATGATTTTCGTCTTTCATTTTGATAATGTGTGCATCACAATATTTGTTTTGTGAATGTAGAGCCATTCTTGCATCCCTGGAATAAATCACATTGGTCATGGTGTATGATCTTTTTACTGTATTTTTGACTTCAGTTTGCTCATATTTTGTTGAATATTTTTATATCTATGTTCATCAGGGATATTAGTGTGTAATTTTCTTTTCTTGTGGTATCTTTTGTGGTTTTGGTACCAGAGTAATGTTGGCCTCATAAAATGTGCTTGGAACGCTTCCTTATTCTTTTATTTTTTGGCAGAGTTTTGGAGGATTAGGGTTAACCATTCTTTAAATGTTTGGTAGAATTCACAGTGAAGCCATCTGGATCTGGATTTTTGTGTGTTGGGAGGTTTTTTTAATTACTGATTCAATCTTCTTGCTAATAATTGGTCAGCTTGGATTCTCTGTTATTTTATGGTTCCATCTTGGTAGGTTGTTTGTTTCTAGGAATATATTTGTTTCTTTTTGGTTTTCCTATGTGTGTAATTTTTCATAGTGGTCTCTTATTATTGTTTGTATTTCTTTGGTATTAGTAGTAATGTCTTTTATTTCACTTGTGATTCATTTCATTTATTCATTCTGATTTATTTGAGTCCCTTCTCTTTGTTTTTTGGTGGGTCTAGCTAAAGGTTTGTCAATTTTTTTTATCTTTTCAAAAAGCGACTCAGTTTAATTGATCTTTTCTACTGTCTTTTTAGACATGTGTGGATGAATATAACCAAAAAGTGGAACACTGTATACTCTGCTGGTGGAAATGTAAAATGGCACAGTCAATCAAGAAAACAGTCGTGTAAAAATTAGTCCTGTAATTAAGTAAAAAATTAATCTAGGATTAAGGTGGCTTCTCAGGCGGTAATTCTAAAAGAATTCAAAGTCCAGTGTATCGGCTGCAAAAGCCTGGTGAAGATTACAATATAGTAAATGATTGGCCAAGTATTTTTGGAAGGAGAGGTTTGAAAGATGATAAGTAAAAGAATAAAGTCTTTTAAAACTTCCCCATGTACCTAGGTATTGAGAAAGCCATGTGTATATACAGGCCTGGAAGCAAACTCCGAAATACCAGGAAAAACCTTAAACTTTCACCTCTGAGTGATCTGTAGGCTCTTTGCAAGCAGGAAGTGAAGGCTTAAAGCTAAGTCGTAAACTGCCAGGCTAAGCACTGAAGGAGCAACTCAAAACGAAGTCAGTCTCCAAAACTGAGAGAGATTTTTCTGTCAACTATTTCCTTCTTTCTTCTTCTTTCCTTTATTTTTTTAATTAACAAATTTCTTTTTTCTTCCTTCATGCATTAAAGAAATTTGGTCAAAATACAAGTGACCATTAGGCTAAGGGAAAACAGTCCCCAGGAGCCATGTATAAAAAGACTATAGGGGCCAGCCCGATGGCACAAACAGTTAAGTGCGCACGTTCCACTGCGGATCCCGGGTGCGCACCAACACACTGCTTGGCAAAGCCATGCTGTGGCGGCATCCCATATAAAGTAGAGGAAGATGGGCACAGATGTTATCCCAGGGCCAGTCTTCCTCAGCAAAAAGAGGAGGATTGGCAGATGTTACCTCAGGGCTGATCTTCCTCAGACACATACAAAAAAAGACTATAAATATTACAAAAAAGAATTTTTAAAAAGTCATTAAGCTAACAAACAATATAACAACCAAGCACAACTAGCAAGAACAAACTCTGGGGTGACAGAAGAATTTGATTTTCAGATTTGCCACATTATTAAAAATGTCCAGGTTTCAATAACAATTAGGAAGCATGCATATAAACAAGTAATTATGGTCCACTCACAGAAAACAAATTAATATAAACTGTGTCAAAGGAAGCAAAGTCATGGACTTTCTCATAAAGAATTTAAATCAACAGTTACATATGGTCAAAGAGGTAATGAAAATAAAATGAAATAAGGAAATAAATTACAGGAAATCAGAAGAACAATGTGTCAAGAAACAGTATCAATAAAGATATGGAAATTACATAAACAAATCAATATAAATTCTGAAGCTGAAAAGAATAATAAGGTGAACAATGCGTTAGAGGTGTTAACTAGATTTGAGCAGGCAGGGAAAGAATGAGTGACGTTTAAGATAGGTCAATTGATATTATCCAGTCTGAAAACCAACAGAAAAAAAATGAAGGTGAATGAACAGAGCTAAGAGACCTGTGGGATGCCAACAAACATAACCAACATAAGCACACTGGGAATACAATAGAGAAAGAGATGTAAAAAGGTAGAAATAATATTTGAGGAAATAATGGTTTAAAACTTTCTAATTCACACAAAAGATATAAAATTGCAGATGCATATCTGCCAGAATGATAAACTCAGATCCACACTGAGACAAACTATGATGAAATCAATGAGAGACAAAGACAAAAGTAATATCTTCAAAGCAGGAAAAGAGAGGAGACTTCTCACGTACAAAGGAGCCTCAAAAAGACCAATAGCAATTCTTCATCAGAAACCACGGAAGGCAGAAGACAGTGAGATGACATATTTAAAGTGATGAAAACGAGAAAAAAAGCTATCAACCAAGAATTTTACATCAGGCAAGACTATACTTCAAAGAACTAAAACATTCTCAGACAAACACAGGATAAGACAGTTTACTGCTACTAGACTTTCCCTACAAGAAATGATACAAAGTCCTTCAGGCTGAAATGAATGAACATTAGACAGTAAACCAAAGATATATGAAGAAATTTTAAAAAATGGTAAAGATAGACAAAGCCAATATTTTTGCATTTTTTGTTTGTAACATCTTTTTTTTTCAATATGATTTAAAACACACATGCATATTTTACCACAACGAAAAGACAAATGCTTAAAAGAATAATTGTAAATATATGTTAATGGGCAAATTATATTAAGATATAATTTGTGATAATAGTAACATAAAGGGACAAAATTGTACAGAATTTTATACACTAATAAACTAATTTCTTTCTATTTCATCTAGATTGTTATAAGTTTAGGATGTTAGTTATAGACATTAGTAAGATGGCAAAATATGAGGGCCACAGTCCTCGTTGCCCCACAGAGACTGATTTGACAACTATCCATGGATGAAAATGCCTTCATGAGAAGTCCAGAATCCAAGGGGGAGATTACAGCACACAGTATAGCACAAGAAAATGAGAAAAGCCACATTGAAGAGAATAAGAAGAAGAGTTGAACAATGCCTACATCATGTCTCCCCCAAGCCAACATGCCACAGCACCAAGAGAGATCCTTTTGACACGTGATTTCTCTAGTGGTATAAGTGGAGAGTAAGATGAATCTCCAGCACTTCAAAGCACTACCCAAGAGGCTCACATCTGTCTCACGCCATCAAGAGCACTGGGGCCATTGGCACAGCTGCGTCATCTGAGGGCAGGTAGGAAAAAAAGAAAAAGTATGAGGGCTCTCAGTAAACAGCAGAAAGACTTCAGCAACAGGCCTTGCCCACCTGCAGATCTCAGCAGAAGGTGCCCCCCACCCATGGAGCCAACTAGCCAACCTTCCCAGAATCTCTCATAGAGCTGACTGGTGAAGATCTTAACCCACAAAAGCCAGTGTGTAAAGACTGAAAAAAGCAACTGCATCTTCCAAAACACCAACACCAATGCAAATTTCAAGAATCAGGGAAATATGACACCACAAAAGGAACCTAACAATGTTAGAGTAACCAACTCTAAAGAACGGGAGATCTACAAACTGCCTGACAAAGAATGCAAAAATAATTGCCTTAAAGAAGCTCACTGAACAAGAAGAGAAGACAAATAAGCAACTAAAAAAATAGGAAAACAATACAGTAACAAAAAAGAAAAGTTAGTTTGGGGCCGGCCCTGTGGCGCAAGCGGTAAGGTGTGCGCGCTCTGCTCCGGCGGCCCAGGGTTCACCAGTTGGGATCCCAGATGCGCACTGACGCACTGCTTGTTAAGCCATGCTGTGGCCGCGTCCCATATAAAGTGCAGGATGATGGGCACTGATGTTAGCCCAGGGCCAGTCCTCCTCAGCAAAAGAAAAAAGAGGAGGATTGGTAGATATTAGCGCAGGGCTGGTCTCCTCACAAAAAAAAAAAAAAAAAAGTTAGGCAAGGAAATAGAAACCATGAAAACACACACACACACACACACACACACAGAGCAATCCTGGGGCTGAATAATACAATGAATTAACTGATAAAAAAGTCCAACGCAGATGTTCAATAACAGACTTGATCAAGCAAAAGAATCAGTGAACTCAAAGACAGGTCATTTGCAATTAGCCAGAGGAAGAAAAAAGAAAGAATGAAAAAGATGGAAGAAAGCGTAAAGGATTTATACGATATCAAGTAAAGCAATATATGCATTATGGAAGTTCCAGAAGAAGAGAAAGAAAGGAGCAGAAAAGATTGTTTAAAGAAATAATGTCTGAAATCTTCCTGATTCTGAGACCAGAAATAGCAACCCAGATTCATAAATCTCCAAAGTCCCCAAATACATTGAGCCCAGAGGTCTATACCAAGACATGTTATGATTAATATGTCAAAAGTTAAAGTGAAAGAGAGAATTTTGAAAGCAGAAAGATAACAATAACTCATCACATATGAGAAAACCCTCATGAGGCTATCAGATGATTTCTCAATAGAAACATTGCAGGCCAGGAGAGAATGCAATGATATCCGTAAAAGTAGTGAAACAAAGAAAGATGCCAACCAGAAATACTGTACTCAGTAAAACTGTCTGTTTAAATATGAAAGAGAGATAAAGACCCCCCACAAAAAAACAAAACACTGAGGGAGTTCATCACCACAAGCCCTGCCTTACAAGAAGTGCTACTCAAAGTTCTACAAGTTGAAATAAAAAGATGCTAAGTAGCTACATGAAAGCATAGGAAAGTATAAATCTTACTGGAAAAGGTAAATACATAGACAAAAAAACAGAATACTGTAATTTGGTAATGGTGGTGCATAAGTCATTTTAAACCCTAATGTAAAATCTAAAAGACAAAAGTATTAAGAAAAACCATAACCACAAAAACTTGTTAGTGTATATATAACAAAAAAAGTAAAATCAGATATCAATAGCATAAAGTGAGGATGAGACTGTATAGTATGTATGTGATTAAAGTTAAGTTATAAGCTTAAAGTAGACAATTATACCTACAAGAGTTCAATGCAAGCCTCATGGTAACCACAAAGTAAAAAATTTATACAAGATACAGAAAAGATGAGAATAAAAAAAATCAAAGCATACTACCACAAAAAACAAAACAATCAGTGAACCACAAAGAAAGACAAGCAAGAGAGAACAACAGAACTACAAAAGAGCCAGAAAACAATTAACAAAAAGGCAATGCTAAGTCCGTACCTATAAATAATTACTGTAAACGTAAATAAACTAAACGTCTCATCAAAATATTTGAGTGCGTAAATGAATTTATTAAAAAAAAAAGAAGAACCAACTACATGGTCTCTAAAACAGACTCACCTTAGAATTAAGGACACGCAGGCTAAAAGTGTGTGCTCCTAAAGTAAAGTAATAACTTTACTTCTTCCTTTCCAATTTGCATGCCATTTACTTCTTTTTCTCACCTAATTGCACTGGCTAGAACTTCTAGGACTATGTTGAACAGAAGTGAAAGTGGACATCTTTGCCTTGTTTTCTAGTCTTAAAAGAAAGACTTTCAGTCTTTCACCATTGAGTATGATGTTCACAGTGTTTTTCACATTTAGCTTTTCTGATGTTGAAGTAATTTCCTTCTATTCCTAATTTTTAGAGTATTTTTTTATTATGAAAGTGTCTGAATTTTTTCCACTGCTTTTCCTGCAACAATTAAGATGATCATGTGATTTTTCTCTTTCATTCTGTTAATGGGATGCAGTACATTGGTCAATTTTTGTGTTAAACCCTCCTTGTCTCCTTAAATAAATCCCATTTGGTCATGGTGTATAGTCCTTTAAATATGCTGCTTAAGTTTGGTTGACAGTATTCTATTGAGGATTTTTGCATCAACGTTCAGAAGGGATATAGGCCTGTAGTTTTCTTGTAACATTTGTCTGGTTTGGGATCCAGAGTAATCCTGGCCTCACAGAATGAGTTAGCAAGTACTCCCTCCTCTCTATTTTTCAGAAAACTTGGAGAAATATTGTTAGTACTTCTTTACATGTTTATAAAATGCACCAAGGAAGGCCTCAGGGTCCAGGGCTTTGTTATGTCAGGAGATTTTCAATTAATGATTCAATCTCCTTACAAGTTATAAGTCTATTCAAATTTACTAATTTATGTATTTTGTGGTAGGTTTTATGTTTCTAGGCATTTGTCTATTTCATCTAGGCTATTGAGTCTGTGGTGTGCGATTGCTCATAGTACTCTGAAGTCCTTCTTATTTCTGTAGAATCAGTAGCAATGTCCCCACATTCACTTCTGATTTTGTTGCAACTAGAAATCAAAACCAGAAAGGAAACTAAAAACTAGAAGTCAAAAACAGAGGAAAAAAGTAAAATTAAGAAAATTAAAGATACTTCTGAACAACCAATAAATCAAAGAAGAAATCACAGGAAAATTAGAAGATACTTAGAAGTATTTCCCTTTTTTTCTTAGCCCATCTAGCTGAAGGTGTATCAGTTTTTTTGTTTATCTTGGCTACAATCTTTATTACTACCTTATTTCTGCTTGCTTTGGGTTCAGTTTGGTACTCATTTTTTAGTTCCTTAAATTGTAATGTAAGCTTCCTGATCTTACATCTTTCTTGTTTACTATAAATTTGTTTACTACAGCTCTAAATTTCTCGCATGGCACTGCTTTCACTGTGTCCCATAAGTTTTGGTAGATTTTGTGTTTCTTTTCACTCATCTCTAACTATATGCTAATTTCCCTTTGATTTTTTTCTTTGACTCAGTGGTTACTTAGAAGATGTTTAATTTCTACAACTTGTGAATTTTTCTGTTTTATCCTGACTTTAACTTCTAGTTTCTAGTTTTCTTTCTGCTTTTGACTTGTATTTGCACAACATTATGAAAGTACTTAATACTTCTGAACTGTATATTTAAAAATGGTTAAAATGGTAAATATTATGTTATGTGAATTTCACCACAATAAAAGAATGGGAAAAAATCAGTTGCATTTTATACACTAGCAACAAGCCATCGGAAAAGTGTATTAAGAAAATAATCCCATTTACAAAAGCATCAAAAAGAATAAAATACTTAGGAATAGATTTAACCACAGGGGTAAAAGACTTGTATATCGAAAATTATAATATATTGATGGAGGAAGTTAAAGAAGGCACAAATAGGGTCCGGCCTAGTGGTGTAGTGGTTAGTTTCGCACTCCACTTTGGTGGCCTAGGGTTCACAGGTTTGAATCTTGGTTGCGGGCTGATGTACCACTCATCACGCCATGCTGTGGCGGCATCCCACAAGCAAAATAGAGGAAAATAGCTAACAGAGATGTTAGCTCAGGGCTAATCTTCCTCAGCAAAAAGAGAAAGATTGGCAACAGATGTTAGCTCAGGTCCAAGCTTCCTGACCGAAAAAAAAAAAAAAAACGAAAGACACAAATAAATGAAAAGACATCCTGTGGTCATGGGTTGGAATAATTAATATTGTTAAAATGTCCTTGCTACCCAAAGTAACCTACAGATTCACTGCAATCCTTATCAAAATCCCACTGGCATTTTTTTATGGAAATAGAAAAAACAATCCTAAAATTTATATGGAACCACAAAAGACTCTCATTAGCCAAACCAATTTTGAGACATAAGAACAAATCTGGAGGTATCACATTCCACGATTTAAAAATATATTACAAGCTACAGTAATCAAAACAGTAGGGTCCTGGGGCCAGCCCTGTGGCATAGTGGTTAAGTGCGTGCGCTTGGCTGCTCGTGGCCCGGGTTCAGATCCTGGGCGCACACCGAGGCACCGCTTGTCAAGCCATGCTGTGGCGGCGTCCCATGTAAAGTGGAGGAAGATGGGCACAGATGTTAGCCCAGGGCCAGTCTTCCTCAGCAAAAAGAGGAGGATTGGCATGGGCGTTAGTTCAGGGCTGATCTTCCTCACAAAAAAAAAATCCAGTATGGTCCTGGCATAAAAACAGACACACAGAACAATGGAATAGAATAGAGAGCCAGAAATAAACTCACATTTTAGTTAAATTTTGACAAAGGTATCAAGAATATACAATGGGGAAAAGACAGTCTCTTCCATAAAGAGTGTTGAGAAAACTAGATATCCATGCAAAAGTGTTAAATTGGACCCTTATCTTACATCATACATATAGATAAATTCAAAATGGATTTAAGACTTAAGACCTGAAACCATAAAACTCCTTACAGAAAACATAGAGAAAAACTTTGTCCTGGGATTTGGAAATGATTTCTTGATATAACACCAAAAGCACAGGTAACAAAAGCAAAAATAGACAAGTGGGGATTACTTCAAACTGAAAACCTCCAGCACAGCAAAAGAACAATCAAAACGAAAAGGCAACCTACAGAATGAGAGGAAATATTTGCAAACCATACATCTGATACAAGGTTAATATCCAAAATATTTAAGGGGCTCAAACAACTTAATAGCAAAAAAATATAATAATAAACTTAATTTTAAACCATCAGAAGACCTGAACAAACATTTCTCTGATGAAGACATACAAATGGCCAACAGGCATATGAAAAGTGGCCCAACACTGCTAATCATCAGGCAAAAGTAAATCAAAACCATGATGAGGTACAGGTTTCCCCACTATCTGAAAGTGTATTTTATGCCACTCTGCTTTTATAGAAGACCTACAATAGTACCTGATTTCGCTAACTGAAATAAATTCAAAGAGAATTTCTGCTTTTTATGAAAAAAGACGAAAAGTGAATATAGCATTCAGCGTTTGTTTTACAGTGAGCCATTATAGAGGCTGAGCAGTCAAGTATACTGCTGTATTTCAAGCCTTCCACACTAGCCACGAAAGACGATGGACCTCAACCTTCGACACTGAGGAAGGCAGAAATAGAAACGTGTAGACATCTGTCACCTGCCTGCCCTGATGGATTTGGATGACAATGAGATGTTAATGGATGACTCTCTTCTCTCTCTTACACCACAGCCCCCTGTACCTCCCACCATGCCAATCTCTGACCACTCAGCCTGGCATACCGTCATCACCCCCACCACCTCTCACCCTTCCAATGTGCTTGCTGACTTCCTGATTTTGGTAAGTGAAACTACACTCTACATACATTATTTCTATTTTTTATAGGCTGTGTATTTATTATATCAAATCAATAAATGATTTATCATTATCATTCTTGCTTTTATGTTAGTGTTATTTTGTGTTTTATGTGTTATTTGGTATGACTTAGTAGGTTATATTTGGGGTCTGGAAATGCTCAAAAATTTTTCCCACATAAATTAATAGTAATTGCTTCTTCACTTTACATCATTATGGCATATGAAAGGTTTCCCAGGAACATTCTACTTTCAGATAGCAGTGGAAACCTGAATCACCTCACATTTGTTAGGATGGCTATTACATTATTAAAATCAAAAGATAACAAACATTGATGAGGATGTGGAGACACTGGAACCCTTGTACACTATTAGCAGGAATGTAAATTGGCACTGCCATTGTGGTAAACAATACAATGTAAACAATACAGAGATTCCTCAAAAATTAAAAATAAAACTACCACATGATCCAGCAATTCCACACCTGAGTATATACCCAAAGGACTTGAAATCAGGATGTCAAAGCGATTTCTTCACTCCTGTGTTCATTACATCATTATCCTCAATAGCCCACACATGGAAACAACCTAAGTGTCCATCGATGGATAAATGGATAAAGAAATGTGGTGTATCCATACAAAGGAACATTGCTCAGCCTTAAAAAAAAAAAAATAGAAGGAAATCCTGTCATTTCTGACAACACTGATGGACCTGGGGGAAAATATGCTAAGTGAAATAAGCCAGGCACAGAGGACAAATACTGCATGTTTCCACTTCTATGAGGAATTCAAAATAGTCAAACTCATAGAAGCAGAGTAGACTGGTGATTACCAGAGGCTGGGGGAAGGGGAAAATTAGGAGATGATGGGCAAAGTTTGCAAAGCTTTACTGCAAGATGATTAAATTATGGAGATTTACAGTACAACCTAGTGCCTATAATTAACAATATTGTATTATATACTAAAAATTTGCTAAGAAGGTTGATCTTATGTTACATTCCCTTATCACACACACACACAATAAAGTAGGTCAGGGGAAACTTTCAGAGGTGATAGACATGTTTATGGCCTTGATTGTGGTGAGGGTTTCATGGGTGCATGTGTATTTCCAAATTTATTAAGTTTTTTACATTTATTATGTACAGATTATTTACGTCAATCATAGTTCAATGTGTGAGGATTTTTTCTTAAAATAAAAAGAACAAAAATAAAGCTTTCACTGTAATCCCCAGGTTAACCACTAAGGAAATAACTAAAAATAATAACAGAAAAGAAAACAAAAGAGAGAAACAATAAAACCAAAACTTTGTTCTCTGAAAATGTCAAACTTTGGAAAGATTTAGCCAGACCTAAAAACATAAAAACAAAGATGATTCAAATTACTGAAAAATAAAAGCAGGACATTATTTCAGACTTCATAGAAACGTAACAGATTATAAGACTCTGTACCAACAAATAGGACAACTTTGATGAAATGGGCAAATTCCTAGAAATACATAAACCATCAACACTGACTCAGGAAGTAATGGAAAATGTGAACAGCCTTATGTAAAGAGATCATAACAAAGGAAATCCCAGGATCAGATGACTTCACTGTGAATTACACACACATACACACACATACAAACACACACATCAAACTCTTCTTCTCAAACTCTTCCAAAAAATGGAACAGGAAGAAACATTTCTTAACCCTTTCTATGTGGCCAGTTTTACCTCGATATCTAGGCCAGATAAATACTTCTCAAGTAAAGAAAACTACAGGCCAAAATCCTTAAAAAGTACTAGCAAACTGAGTCTAGTAGCACATTAAGAGATTTATACACCTTTATCAATGGGTTTATACAGTTGCAAGAGTGGTTCTACCCATGATCAATCAATTTATTCTACCACAATAACATATATATATAAATGGCTAGAAAAATACGACCATCTCAATTGAGGCAGAAAAAGCATTTGACAAAATACAACACATTTAGTGATAAAATGCACACAATATGCTAGGAAATAAGTGAACTTCCACAAGATAAAGAGCATTTATGAAAAACTCAGTGCTAACATTATATTCAACGTTCAGGTGAAAGACTGAAATCTTTTCTTGTAATATCAAGAACAAGACTAGGATGTCCACCTTTCTCATTTTTATTTAACACTGTACTGGAAATTTTAGCTAGAGAAATTAGGCAGGAAAAAGAAATAAAGGCACGTAATTTGGAAAGAAAAAAGTAAAATAATTTTTTGCAGATGCCCTGATGTTATACACAGAAAATAATTCACAAACTATTAAGAGCTAATAAATAAATTGAGCAAAGTTGGAAAAATTACTTGTTTTTCTATACACTAAAATGAAAAACCCCAAAATTCCAACTACAAGAGTATAAAAATATAGGAATAAATTTAACCAAGGAAGTGCAAGACTGACTTACACACTGAAGACTAAAAAATATTGCTGGGGGCTGGCCCCATGGCGTAGCAGTTAAGTGCGCGCTCTGCTGCTGGCGGCCCAGGTTCAGATCCCTGCTGCGCACAGATACATCGCTTGTCAGGCCATGCTGTGGCACCATCCCATATAAAGTGGAGGAAGATAGGCAGAGATGTTAGCTCAGGGCCAGTCTTCCTCAGCAAAAAGAGGAGGATTGGTGTGGATGTTAGCTCACAGCTGATCTTCCTAAACAGGAGGAAACACCTCCAGTGTTTATGGAATAGAAGACTTTACATTATAAAAATGGCAATATTTCCCAAATTGATCTTCAGATTCAATGCTATCCCTATCACACCCCAATGGACACAAACAGTGAACCCTAATGTAAACTGTGGACTTTGGGTCATAACGACGTGTCAACATGAGTTCATCAGTTATAACAAATATACCATTCTGGTGGGGGCATGATAACGGTAGGGTAGGTTGTGCGTGTATAGGGGAAGTGGGGGTAAGGGAACCATCTGTACCTCCTTCTCACTTTTGCTGTGAACCTAAAACTGCTCTAAAAAATAAAGTCTGTATTTTTAAAATTCCAATGGACATTTTTTTGCAGAATTGGAAAAGCTCATCCTAAAATTTATATAGAATGTAATAAACGCCAACTAGCCAAAGCAATCCTGAGAAAGAACAAGATGGAGAACTCATACCTCCTGAGATCAAAATTTATGACACAGTTACAATAATGAACACAATGTGGCACTGACATAAAGATAGACATATGACCAATGAAAGAGAACTGAGTCTAAAAACAAACCCACGTATTTATATGCAATTGATTTTCAACAAGAGTGCCAAGATCATTCAATTGGAAAAGGATAGTCTCTTTAACAGTGTTAGAAAACTGAATTTGCATATACAAAAAGAAAAAAACAAGTGAGACCCCTTCCTCCTATCATATGCAAAAAATTAACTCAAAATGGATCAAAAACATATACGCAAGCACTGTAACTATAAAACACTAAAAGAAAATGTAGTGGTAAGTCTTCTCGTTCATTTGGCAATGAATTCTTAGATACAACACCAATGATACAAGCAACAAAAGGACAAGTAGATATATTGGACGTCATCAAAACAAAAAACTTACCCATCAGACAACACTATCATGAAAGTGAAATGATAATGTACAGAATGGGATGAAATATTTGCAAATCATATATCAAGTAAGTCTAATATCTAGATTACAGAAAGAATACCTAAGCATCGATGATAGATAAAACCCATCCAAAACTGGCAAACACTTTCAGTCATTTCTCCAAAGATAAACAAATGGCTAACAAGAATATGAAAAGAAGCTCAACGTCCTCAATCATCAGGACTATGCAGACCAAAAGTACAACGCAATACCCCTTCACTCCACCAGGATGGCAATTTTAAAAACCCAGAAAATAAAAAGTGGTTGATGAGGATTTAGAGAATGTGGAATGCTTTTACACTGCAGTGGTAATGTACAATGGTGCATCCCTTGCAGAAAACAGCTCAGTAAGTTAAACCTATAATTAGCATATGACCCAGCCATTTTACTCCTACGTATATACCCAAAAGAACTGAAAACAGATACTCAAATAAAACCTTGCTGTGAGTGTTCACAGCAGCACTATGACATGTTTATTACGTTAAACGTTGGCACCTAATAGTTGTTTTAAATTTGAAGAGCTGCTTTGACATCTTTGAACCTCTCAGGCGCCCAAAGCCTAGCACGGGTTTCCCTGTTCTTGCCAGATAGGACTCCCACCCAGCATGCAAGGCTCCCCACCTGGGTATGAGCCAGGGTATCCCTTATCAGCCAGACTAGCTTCATCCTCAAATTTGCTCAGCGTAACAGATGTCATCTCATTGCCAGCCTGTGAAATTATTCAAACCAGCAAATCACATCCTGCTCGAGGAATTAAGCATCATTTGATGCTACAGAACCTGCATCCAAACCCATGCTGGTTCGGTCTGTTCCAGAGTGCAAAACCCATGTGGCTGTGTGTGATGTGTGGTGTCCTCCTCATCTGGCTGTTGACTAAGTGCAGCAGATTGCATGTGTCAGTGTCATGCATCATGTGTTTGGCCATCTGGCATATTTAGGGAGTACTGTTTCACCAGTGGGGCGAATACGAAGTGATCAGAATGACAGTATATTAATGATACTTAACGTTAATTGTATTAGGTGTAAAAATGGCCTTGTAGTTATGTGGGAGAACATCCTTATCCTTCGGAGATTTAGGCCCAAGTACTTAAGAGTTAAGTATCATATTTGCAACTTTCCAAAGGTTCAGCAACCTTGTGTGTGTGTTTATAGACATGCAAATTAGAGAAAGATATGTAGCAAAATATTAACATTTAGAGAACACAGGGGAAGGGTATATACGTGTTCACTTATGGTATTATCCCCCATCCTGAAATATGGAAATTTTGCAAATAAAAAGTGGTGTGGGATAAATGAGTCTGCACCTCTCTCTGTCCAAACTGTGAGATAGCACCGACCCTCACAAAGATGGATCCTCAAATCTAACTTCCAAAATCTTTAATAAATGTCAGGATTAACATGCCAAGATATGAAGCGAGTTACCTTTCTTTGTTGTTTTATTAGCAGTTTATTCATGGAGAATGCAATACCAAGATATCAGATTTTAATTGCAGCCCCAGAGACCCCTGAGTTATTTGCTCAGTGTTTGAGGATAACATCATGCACATATGGCAAATGGTGAGCTACAGATTTATTTTCCTGAATGATGGATGATGTTGAAAGGGAAAAATTTACTACTGTATATATGACATAGTAAAAAATATTTAGATGCAATTCGTACCAAATATTTATAGAAAGTTTAAAATAAAATATTTCATTTTAATACAATCTTTAGTTCAATATTATATTTTTATTCATTATTTTTATCACATCAGGTGGTGAGAAATCTCCAGACACATCTATGTAAAAACGCAAATGTAGATGTAGCTTCTGCTCCTATTTTCAATATTGTTACGGTGTTTTTCAACTAATGTCTATGCTGTGTCACAGGCATGAAGGATACTAGAGGGCAGGACATTCAAATGATGCTGAATTCTCTAATCAAGAGCACTAAGTACTTGACATTTCTAAGGGGTTTAGCTGATAACCACCCTCTCAGGGCTACAACTGCCTCTAACTGATGCTTGAAAATGCTTTGGGAAAACTTTTTATGAATAATGGAAAGAAAAGCAGTGCATATGTGACTGGGTGTATATATACATATATGGAAGTACACTTGCAAATAAATTTAGAAAATATTGGCCTGCCTTTCGCATTGAAATGTTAAAGTTTTGGGAGGAAAAACACAAAAATGACACTAGTGAATAAATTCCCCCTCAAAACCTTACAAGTCCACATTTATTTGCCAATGTTGAAACACATTAGTCAATGAATCAAAAAATCTCGTCATATATAATTAAGTGCTTTATTTGGTCTGGAAAAAACACTCTAGTGAAAATCTGAAGGAATGTCCCTCATGAATTATCTCTAGGCTAAAAATATATACAATAATGAAGACCTACACATCAGAGCATTGGAACAGGGAGTGGAGAATCTTAAACCCAAAGTACAAGAGCCAGTTTCTGTTTGGAATTGGTTTGTTCATTTAAATTTTCATTGGAGATTTGGGGACTATTTTTATACCTTCAAAATACCTTCCACTGAATGTAACATTACATGAAAGCTTCATTGATGACGTGCCAAAAAGCAAATAGGAAATACTATAGCAGGATACGTATCCTAATTTTAGCACTTTCAAATGAGCTATAGCATTTTAGCTATTAAGGAAGAAATTTCTTCAGAAAAACCATCATGTCTGTTGTAAAATTTAAGTAGCAGGGTACTGCCTATGAGTCAACTATTTCAAGTCCACATTTTCTTAAACTTCTTTCTCTCAGATATGCAAGAGTGACTTTTACACTTCTTTATTTTTGTGTGTCCCAAAACTTGAGCCAAAATTAGTACATTTTTACCATTTTGTTTCCAAATCCTAACTGCCTCATTTTACCAGTAAGGAAAAGGTATACAAGGGAGTATGCATTTTACAACAGACTAGACGTGTTGCTAGACATGTAAACTTACAATTGCTTCAAATTACATTTTGATCTCTATTTTTCTTTTTTGAGGTGAAATACATATAACACAAAATTAACATTTTAAAGTACACAACTCTGTGGGATTTAATACATTCACAATGCTGTACAAACACCAACTATATCTAGTTCCAAAACATTATCACCACCACAAAAGTAAAGCCTGTGCCTACAAAGCAGTCTCTCCCCATTCCGTCTCCTCACAGCCCCCGTCAAACAGCAGTCTGCTTTATGTCACTATGGATATATTTATTCTGGATATTTGTGTTTTAAAATGTAGGTTTTAATATTATTTAGGTATGGTGAGGCCAACAGGTTACAAAACAACTGCCATTGAAAAGGTGGTTTGTTATACTCACAGATCCCCAAAAAGGGCAAACCATGGGGGAAGCCACATGGTGAAGCACAAGGATCAGTCAGAAGGCAGGAGTCGAAAATGTAGGCAGGAGCACTTGTGTTTCTAGGTAAAGGTGCAGGTCAGAGTGTAAACAGATTGAAGTTTGCCTAATTTGAATAACTTCAGTGGGCTCTGGGTCGCAGGGATTGCTGCTAGTTCCCTCCCGTGTCAACAACCTCAGAAGTCAAAGCATCAACACCACAAAAATAAAGACACAATGATATATAAATGGAATCATAATCTTTTGCATCCAGCTTCTTTGACTTAGTGTAACCTTTTTAAGCTTCATCTATGTTATAGCAGGTATCAGTACTTTATTCTTCTCATGGCTGAATAATATAACATTGTATGAGTGTATCAGAATTTGCTTGTCCATTTATCCACCGAAATTAGAGTTGTTTCCTTTTGGCTATTGTGAATAGTGCTATGAACACGTGTGTGCATATGTCTGTACCTTTCTCAATGCTCTTGAGTACACAGTTGAATTGCTCTATCCTATAATTGTTTAACTTTTTGGTGAACAGCTAAACTCTTTTCCACAGCAGCTGCACCATTTTACATTCCGCTAAGCAAATTACAGGAGTTCCAATTTCTCTGCATCCTCGCCTTTTTATTTTGTCTAGTGTTTTTCAGTGTTATTTATTATGGCCAAGTGGGTATAAAGTGGTAGCTAATGATTTTGATTTGCATTTTCCTATTGGTTACTAACTTTGAGCTTCATTTCAAGTACTGTTACCTATCTTCTTTGGATAAATGTCTGTTGAAGTCCTTCTCCAAATTTTTAATTGTTGTCTTTTTCTTGCTGAGTTTTAAGAGTTCTTGGTATATTCACATAGTATATCCTTATTAGATATATCATTTAGACATATTTTCTTCCATTTTATAGACTACCTTCTCACTTTTCAGGTAACGTTCTTTGATTGAAACAGTTTTTAATTTTGGTTGTTTCAGTAGAGAGACTGATACTTGGTGTTTTCCAATTGCCATTTTCCATCATGTTTCTCTTCGCCTCTATCTTTTAATCTGTGCTGTAACTGGGCACTCAAGCAAATACTTTCTTCCTGTTATTCAACTAGAAAACAGAAACTTGCCTAGTTGTGTATATAGGATCAGATGAACTTAACTTTTGCTTATCAACAACTAATTCAATACAAATGAGACACTGAGATTCTATATACTACGCAAGCATCCCTTGCAAAGGTCACCTAGGACTAGAGAAATTCATCGTCCTTGCAGTTTTCCAAAGCCTTACCAGAAGTTTCACCACAGAAATCTTCTAGAATCAGGAAAAAAAGCACTAACAGGGGTTGGCCCAGTGGTGCAAGTGGTTAAGTGCGCACACTCTGTTGCAGCAGTCCAGGGTTCACTGGTTTGGATCCCAGGAGCATCGTGCCCCGCTTGGCAAGCCATGCTGTGGCAGCGTCCCATATACAGTGAAGGAAGATGGGCACGGATGTTAGCCCAGAGCCAGGCTTCCTCAGCAAAAAAACAAAAACAAAAAAAAAAAAACAAACAGGAGGATTGGCCGATGTTAGCTCAGGGCTGATCTTCCTCACAAAAAAAAAGCACTAACAGAGCTCTGGCTGAATAAAACGACTTAACCAATCAGAGGGTGGTCTCCCCCACTCCCTGATTAGGAAATACAATAACCAGGTGTTTTAAGACCTGAGAGATCATCTACTTACAATTATCTTTGAAGTTGATTGTTATCATAGAATTAAAATCACATAAGTATAAAGAATAATCAGAGACTGTTAAATTGATCATTATGTATTTACTCAACCTTAACAGAGCAGACAAAATAAGATTCACATTAGTGAAAAACCCCTATAAAATGCCTTTGGAAAGCAAAATAAGACTGCCTCATCAATTTTGTGTCTTCATGAAAGATATAAGCTGTAAAAATAAAGTAGCATAATTAGCACTGCATCCTTTTTTCAGCTGTTTTCATTTACAGTTTGAAAGAGGTAGATATCTGTGCAACACCTGAAAAATGAACCATGATAATCAGGTGTAACAAGGCAGTTTTTTGTGTAACTTAAGAAAATATTGCTCTCATAACCACAAAATGTGCTTCTACACATCTGAAGATGAAATGGTCTGTTACTCTAGAGCCATGTTTTTTCTGTGCCTTAGAATCCATTACCACTGTAGCTTTTACAACTACAAAGCTTCCACAAAGTGGTGCAACAAACACAATTTAACTGATCGCAACTTTGTTTTCCTGGGACAGACACGGTGTTTTCAAACAAGGGTTGACAAACAAAGGGTCAGATAGTAAATATTTAAGACTTGCTTAACTCAATAGTTGTAGTATGAAAGTAGCCCTAGCCAAGACAGAGATGGTTTGCCAGCTCCTGTTCTAGAATATAGTAGATATCGCACATGCTACAGAGCCATTTAGAAGGGAACCCTTCTCACAGGGTCCTTTTTATCCCATTTGGTAACAAGAGGAAAAATTCTGAAAGTAAACTAAATGCTTCCCAAACAGAATCCAAATCCTTTTAATATCTTATATTACTTCACAGAATGACATCTAATACACCTAGTACACCCAAAAAAATGCTATCAGCCACATTTCTTTGAGCCCAAGATTTACCTTCCACACAAAACAACTGCCACAGAGAAGTATGGTTGGCTAACTACCTGTAAAAAATGTTAAGAGCAGGGTTCTGGTGAAATCTGATCATTAGTATAGACTTTACAGTAAATTATATTTGTGACATATATCTTCATTTCCCCTCAATGACATGGGTCCAATATTTCACTTAGTAGCTCAAGAAGATTCTTACAAAAAGCTGCTGGAGGGGTTGGTTTTGTTTTGCCAGTTACCGCAGAGTAATTAAATTTTCAAATTTCATGTAGATTTCTTTTCCTTCACTGTGTGGCCCCTTGATTAGCATAGTCAGTGGTGGGAACTATCGCACACTGCGTGCATTTTTTCCTATTAGATAATTTTCCATTTTCAACCTGTTTTAGATCATACATGTGAAACATAAATAAAACTGTTTAGCTTTAGACATTAAAATAACAAAAGAAATACGGAACAACAAAGTTCAGAAATTTCTCCATTCTAAATGCAGAGATCTAGATATTGACTTTTTCTTTAAACATGTGTTCTAACCTGAAACTAAAGCAGTACAACTATGTTTAGTCACATAAGCAAGCAATGAAGGCTGCTTGTTCAATGACTTGCCTGCATATTCTACTTTCTTTACAAACGACATCTTCATATACATAGTTGGCCATGACTTTAAGACTTACAGTCATCTCAATTTGACATGTGATAAAAATATTATCAAAGAGCTAATCTGAATCATATATGCTGTGCTTGCTTCTTGTCCCACACTCAAGATTTATCTTCACTTGGCAATTAAATGAGCTACTAGATAAAGCTATTCATCTTTATATTTTCTCCTTTTTATATTCATGGACTAGAGTGTTTAAATTAGTACTAGTTTTGAATAGGGGAACCATGATCAGAACAAGTCTCAATTAAATTATGATTAATTATATGCAAGGGGCAGGGATAAGGCAATGAACACACAGATACATTGAAGGGACAAGGCAAGGAACACATGCAGTCCAATGAACAGGAAAATAAGGCAGATGTTCAATAGAGTTGTGGGAAATGTATACATTAAAACAAAGCAAAACTGCTAAGCAGACTCCTCTACCACACAGTCCAATAGTTCTAAGAAAATACAGATGTAGTAAAAAAAGGTAAGAAAATTTTCATCACAAAACCAGCAGTAACTACTACAGAAAAGTTATACACAAAATATCTCTCTAGATACAGTGCTCACACTTCAGGTTAGTCAACTGAATCAAAGCCCGGAAGAGATCATGTGGAAAGACTCCTTTGAGCTGAGGTTCGTTTCACTTGTTGCTTTGCGCTCAGCCTCCAGATAGCCTCCTGGAGCTCTTTTAGAGGAAGTGTTCAACACTTTCTGAGAATCAAAAGCAGTGCAGGGCTGTATCTCAGGTGTTGCTAAATATATTCCTGCTGCTTTTACAGAGACCTGCTCTTTCAGGACTTCAGCCTTCTCATTGAGCTCATTTCTTTCCATTTGAAGAGCTCTACACAGCTTCTCTAACCGTTCCAGTTTTATTTGAAAGGTCTTGTACTCTGTATCACGAACAGTTTTCTAAAAGAAAAAAAAAGACCACCACCACAGAATTTAACCTTTGTATGTAAATGTAAAAATGTAAACACAAATTAGCTCACTGTATATAAAATTAAGCAATTTGAGCCATATTGGAAACTACTTTTTATCATCTCTTGAACCTCACTATAAACCGATATTTAAAATATTTACAATTATTCTGGAGCAATGCAAAAAATTACATTCTCTTTGTCATATTTCTCTGTGTAACCAAAATCCACTTCTTGACTTGAAGTATTGACTTAATGAAGTTTTAAGGAAACTGAGGATCTTAATTTAAAATGTTCAAAATACGAATATATTAAAAGTTCTTATGTCTACCTCATTTTTTGTTCCCTTCCACCATTTTTGAGCCATAATATTCTCCCTTCTGAACAGTTATAAACTAGTCCTATCGAGTTTATGAAAGGTAGAAGTTTAGAATTGCAAATGGAATACATTTCAGCTTTATTTATAGCAAACCAGACAAAAATTGCTTTGTTGCCTTTTGGAAAAGAGTAAGTCGAAGTAGAAAAGCCATGGCAAGTTTGTGCTCTCTCCACAGGAAATCTGAATAAAGTCTTTTCTGAAGAGCAGGGACTCTTCAAGTTGTGGCCTTTCAACCAGCAACTTCTATATTATCTGAATACTTGTTAGAAATGCAAATTCTTGGCCACACTCCAGATCTAATGAATCAAAAACTATGGGGGGAGTAGCATATCGGTTTAACAAGCCTTAGTCTGCATAAACTGCAGTTTGCTACAGAAGCAAGCAAAACATAGTTAACTTTATAGCTGTCTACAACACAAACCTGGGCTAATTTAATTAGTTGGGGAAAGAAGATTAAATACCTCACTCAAGACAATCTAACCCACTGCAGCAAAGAGACCATACTCAAAACTGCAGTTACTTAGCAATCTCCAGAAGTTCTACTTTGCCTTAACACTGAAAGACATGAACATTCACTATTCGGCCATGTAAAACCTGCTCACCTCTTCAGCCATTTGCAGAAGTACTTTATTATTATTTTCCCATTTGGTACGCCATATTAGCATCTCTTTTTCCAGTTTTTTAATTTTCTTTGTCATCTGTGGATCAACACAATTGCAAATTTAAATTCTAAGTTGCATTCCCTGACCACCACAAAAACATTTTATAACATTCTTCTTCTCCCTCCTCACTGCACTTGCGTCAACCAGCGATGCCTGTCTTTATAAAAGTAGCTGCGCCTGTCTGTTCTTGGTAGAACTAACAGATGCCCTACGGTGGCAGCAGCAGGAACCAAAGCAAGGAGTTTCCTATTATGAGAAAAACAAATTTGATCTCCTCAATTTTAGGGGAAGCAGTGCATGGCAACTTTAGACACCACAACCTGAACTCTCTCAGTTAAGGCTGGAGTACAATTTATTCCAGCTGGAGGTGGCAAGAGATGATTTCCTACAACTCCTTCTCCAGTTGTATGGAAAAACGTCCACGTTCTTGAGTTTTCTGTAAAGACAGTACATTAAACTAATTCACCAGATTCCTGGAAAGACAGAGATTCTCAGCCCACAAAGAGATTAAGAATCTAAAACCACATTAGTATTAGAACTAGTGGCAGGATAATTTAGGTAAGTGACTAGGAAAACGATATTAGAATTATTAAATCCTTAGCATTAGTCATCCTCACAACTCACAATACTATTTTATTTCAGATTTTGTTGAAGATAAAATGGGTCCAAACATAAGGGGCACATTCTTAAACCAATGCTACAAGATTCCAATTTTCAGAAATTCAGGATGAGCTTCAGCTATGCCCGTCAATCACCCACAATTCCAACATTCCTTTATTGTTGGTCTGCACATCAGCTTTGTTTCAGGTAGAGATACTAAGCCTGGCACTGTTAAAGGAAACAAGGATAAGATAGAGCCAATGCCCCATGCCATGGGTAATTACCCTCAGAAGTACCACAAGGCAGAGTGTGACAAAGTCCATGGGGACAGGTCATAGAAGATCAGGGTTGAGTGCTGACCTACAGTGATCTCTACAACCACTAGCAGAGCAGAAGGTATTCTAGTCCAGAGGATTCTCCAGAAAGACAGCAAACTTTTCGGGTCCCTGTCTTAAACTGTTCCATGTCAAGAGCACCCACATGCTACAGCGCAGCTAACATTTTCACTGTGCATAACAGTCCCCCTCAAATGGAGACTCAGCTGAGAGGACTGGGAGGCAGAATTAATCTGTTGCTCACTGAATTCTCCACACTACTAGGTCTAAAAGCACCTGAAGGCAGTAACAGGAGCACTTAACATGGCCAAGCATTGTTTGAAATATAGCAGATACTTTTGTTAATCTCCGTTTTAATCATGAAGGCACAGAAAGGTTAAACAACTTGTCCATGGTCTACAATCCATCATGCAAGAGTTATTAATCCAAGAAATTTGACTCACGAGCATATCCTCTTAACCACCACATAAGATCTAATCATAATCATGACTAATATCTATTAAATGCTTACAAAATGCCAGGCCCTACTGTTACTTCCACTCTGTTGACCACCCCTAAGTCCCAATTTTAAAGGGAAAATGCTAAGCTAAATAGGTTGCCCCAAAGAACTCACACAATGCAAACAACAGATCTCAGTTCCAGAGTCCGTGCTCCCAACAAAGGTGCCCCCTGTTCATTTTGGGAAAGAGGCAGATAACTGTACTCTTTAAAACTGCCCATTAGCCCATATTCTGAACTGGAATGACCCAAAACATTTTCTACACGGAACTGTGACAACTAGTTAAATTTTATATGGATGCCCCTCTATACTGTATCAATAAAGATCAAATTTAAAAGAGTAAAAACATTTTAGGCATTAGCTAAATCCCCAGAAATAATCTATTCCAACCAAAATACATTGTTACTTTCCTTGGCCTAGATTTTTAAAAACCAATTTACCCAATGCTTTGAGGAAAAACTGGTGAGTGACCATCTAGCAACAGATTGTCTTTAATAGGAGAATCCTCTTTAATAATGACAGAATTTTGAGAGTATCAAGATCATTAGCAGCTTGGGGTAATTTCAGGGCAAAATGCCTGAATAAGCCAGTGGAGGATCAGGAAAACTAAGGTTAAGCTTGTACCAGAAATGTCAACTCATCCAAATACTAATTACACTTAACATAACTGCATATAAATTTAGTAGTAATATTCTATTAAACAAATGACAATACCTTTTCCATTTCCTGCCTGAAGGTTGTAAAGAGATCATTGCTTTTTGCCATGGTAGTCTGGAATTCTTCAAACTTATCCATATAAACAGAAAGCTATAAAACAAAATTATCAAATATTCTGAGTTCCAGATAAGTGATTTAAAATCCCAAAGACTTTCAAAAGAACACAGTATGGCTAAATATTAGTTATTTGTTATTAGTTATTTGTTATAAGTAATAAAAATGAGAACAAATCAATCTTTGAACAGAGATGGCTGAAATTCTTATAACCTACTGAAATGCACTGAAATTTAGCAAATTTTGTTGGTTTAGTTTCAGTGTAAATACTTAAAATGTAGAAACATTTACTAGCTCCATTCCATCAATTACATTAAAAACTAAAGCACAGTGGTATAGCTATAAATTTCATATAACCATAATGCTTTATGCACCACCCCCTCTCCTTACATTTAAAAAACTATTCTTGGAAAAAGATCATTCTTTTAGAGTACTACCTGCATAGTTCTTAACTTGACATCAAGGCTACCTCTTTCTTTAACATACGCAGGAAAATGAAAGAGAAGCCAAAGAAAGGTTTGGTTGGAGGAGAAAGAATTTACTGCGAGTACAGTTGAGGGGGAAAAAAAGCTAAAAGAGGTAGAAGCACCAAGTTTTCTTTTAACCACCCCTCCCCCAAGGACTTTTTATTCTAGCTGAGAAAATAATGCTGACTGAGAAGCCCAAATACTGGCCTACACTGCGTAGCTCATAAGTGGCAACCACCCTCACACCAGACTACAAAACTTAGGTCAAGACACACCAACAGACTATGAGATCATCAACAAATGCTGGAAACTATGTGGTAAAGGCACAGAATGAGACTGATTCTTAGGAAACACAGCCCCATTTAGGGAGCAGGAAAAGGAAGAGGTGACAGCAAAGGAAACTAATGATCAGACAAGAAAACTCAGAGCGACAAAGATCACAGACAACAGAAGTTGCACTGATAACAACAGTACAACAGAATCAGAGCTGGCCTGTGAACTTGGTAAAAAGACCCTCTGGTGACTTATACTGGAGAAATTGTCAATGACTCCCACCTTAAAGAACATCTTTCAAAGCCATATATGGACTTTCTATTCCTTCTCCACTTTGATTCTCTTCTCCATTTATATGGACAACAGAGTGTACACGGCCAATAAGGGGTTTAAGTTTTCCAGAAGATTGCTAGTGGGATCATAACTTATGGTGGAAAGTTCAAAAGACTTCTGGTATTTGACTCCTCTTCAATTTTCACTGTAAGTTAGGGCAGCTTAATGTAATATCACATTATAAAATGTTTCCAAAGATAAACGCCACTCAAAAGGGCTGCTCATGAAGAAGGATGCCAGTCTCAATGTGTTAGCGTATTTTAAGAAGAGAGTCCTCACCTTACACATTATATAATAAAGTTTTAAAGTAAGTACTACTTTTTTCAACAGAATGCAATCTAGGCTAACTAAAAGAGAATAAATTATACACATAAATACCTAATTGCTCCCATCTGTAGAAACTAGGTAGGTATTAGTAAACTTTCAGAGATGGGGAGAACAATCTTTCCTGTATTTTTTCTGTAAGTGAGGATGCAGCTTCTGCTTCCTTTATTCCACACAAAGAAAGCAAATAAGAGACTGCAATAGGACATGAAAGGACTGAACTCAAAAAATAGGGAAAACCCCAATTTTTTCAAAAAAAAATACACACAGACACACCTGGAAGTGGACCTGTGTGTGCCTATGCAATTTTTTAAACAACACATAGAACAAAATATGTATTTTCTGCCTGTTTTATTTTCCTCACAGAACAAAATTCATGAGACACTGGAGAAAATATCTAGGATAGTATAGAGGGGACACTGAAGATAGGCTGACCAGCCATCCTGATTCGCCTGAGACTGAGGGGTTTCTCAGGACACAGGACTCACAGTGCTAAAACAAAGAAAAGTCCTAGTTAAGTTCTGATTAGCTGGTCACCCTAAATAAAGAGGAAAATTCCAAGAGGACAAGAGATCTATTCTTTGGTTTTAACTGGCTCTTGCTGGGAACAAGGAGACTCACAAATTCTACTATCTTCTGTTGCCAAGTTACCTGCTGTTTTAATTCTACTTCTTGCTGTTTCATTTCTTCATATTTGTGTCTTGATTCTGTTGCTTCTTCTAATAACTAGAAAACAGAAACATTCTGGCAAAATACTAATAGTAATTACACGAGTGGCAAAAATGTCAAATGACCAGATACTCAGGCTTAGCCTTTCCTTTTCATTATTTTAGGAAGAATCACACATCAATGGGTGAAACATCCTATTATATCAATTACCAATTACATCTATCTTTGCAAAGTGTACCACCTGTCAACATTTAGGGAGAATCTTTCAACTGCTTAAGGAGAAAAAGTACCCTACAGGCACAACAAGGTTTATAAAACTCAAGGATAAATGGTTGTGTTTTAGGTGAAAATACTTAGATGTCTATACTCAGAAGCAGAAAACATGGCTAGGAATCTTGACATTACCTGGCTGGTTTAGAAAGACCCTCTACTCCATGAGAGGCAAGATGAAGCAGCTGGAAAGGGTATGCAGCAAAGCAATGAAAACAGAGATCAGGGTTCTGATTGCCTTTCAAAAAGTTGAGGAGAGGAGGGTCTAGTTAATATACCTGGGTTTTTAAGAAAATTGTACAAGTAAAGTTGCATAGCAGGCAGTTGTGAAATTCAGTCCTTGATTTTCTGAAGTAAAATGTCAGACATAGCCCAAACAAGCCTTAAAAGGTCATTAAATCAATAAGATAGTATACACACGTAATATGTGTGGGGTGTGGGTGCGTGTGTGTGTGTGTGTGTGTAGACTATGTACGTTTACACACACATACAAACTATCCTCCAAGTTGGAACTACCACCCGTTTCTTCAGTTGTGCATCAGGTATCATTGCTGTCTTACACTGAAGGCCCACGCTGTAAAAAATGCATCTCTCTAAAGGCTAGACTCCCACTTGGTATAAGTTGTTCACATCATGAGGAACACTGAGGAGTATTCCATACCATGCTTACCTCAGGGCATAGGCTACTTGAACAAAATGCTGGATGGAACAGTCCACCATTACTATAATCATTTCTCACTTTACAGATTTTTTTTTTATATTTAAGTATATATAGTTTAATCTGCATGTGTTCCATATGAGATTTCACTATTTTCACAGTTACCAAGACACAAATCATCTGAGCACATATGCAGGCAAGAATGCTGCATGATTAGGAAATAGAGAATTCTGTTAAAATTTATGAAAAATTACACCAGAGTAGTTTCAACACTTTCTCTATTTTCAAGTTAATTACTTAGAAAAAATGTAACAAAATGTAGGAGATCCATGTTTGGGAAACTTGGTGTGAAGTTTAATTGATCCTAGCTCTCGAAGCCTAACCTGCCAAACAAGTGACAATTCTTGAATCTGGTGACCATTACTTAAACATCAAGATAATATTCTAGATATGGAAAAATCAAATGTGTTCAGGTCTTTCCACTAATTTTTTTTCCAGTATATTTTTATATGAAAATTTCATCAGAAATAAAAATCTGACTATATTCCAATATTTCTCAATCTAGAGAGTGAAAAACCAAATTGCATGCCCCAGGTCTATGTAATTGATGAATGAGTTTAAATGTTTTAAATAGCTTTGATCACAATTTTGGCAGTAAGATTTTTGAAGAAATACAACTTACAAATTCTCTTTCTCTTTGATGTTTTTCATCAGCTTCCTTTATGAGCTGTGCTGTTTGCTGAAGCTTGGCATCCACAAGCTGCTGTTGCAGTTCCTTATGTTTGAACACTTTATCAATATGCTACAGGAAAAATAAGAATTCTTCCATCACTTACTGGAAAACGGTACACGACGGTAAGGAGAAATAATACAAGTTATAGCAACTTGCTTCCCTGTTTTTCCTAGCTAATAACACTGGGTCTTTCTGTCCATATCTTTGCAGAAGCATCTATTTACATGACCTTGCAAATCATCCTGCACCTGCAAGAATGATTCCCTCTGAGTGCTACCCCATGCCTGCCATTTTGGAGGTGGGCTATTCCTGTCAAATTTCCTGTTTCCGCTCTACATTGAAAATTAGGCTCCAACAATCAAGAACAAAATGGGCAAGGAGAGCAAACTACTAAACTCATTCACCATACACATAATTCCTGGACATTTTTCTCCTCACTAAATTACCCAAATTTCTTAGTGTAGATAGTAGTGTGATATAATGGTAGGAATCCTGGCTCAGTGGATGGCCTTGGACAAATTCTGTCCCTTCATGAATCTCAGTTCCCTTCTCTATAAAGATCTACCTTGCAGAGTTAAACTATTTAAGGTGCTTGGTGCCTGGCACGTATGAGACACTTGGTAAGAGAAGAGGTCGGTAATATTCCCAAACTAAATTGCTGAGTGGTGTTTATGTACAACAAAGTCATCAGAACATCCTTCTTAGAAGGAGAATAGTAGCTCTTTTAGTTATGCTATCCCATGTGACAGGAAGAAATGCTTCTTGATAATCAGTAACCTAATGAAGTTTTGAGAAGGGCACAGGTCTGTCCTCGATGGTGAATAGTTTGATTAGGTTACTGAATTAATTTATGACAAAAAAAGAGAGAAAATTCTATAATATGTAAAATAAACAAGACTTACAAGTAATATGACTTGAACATATACCTTCCAAATTTGCCACATTAATAGCAACATAGACTTTCTTTTTTTTTTTTTTTGTGAGGAGATCAGCCCTGTGTTAACATCTGCCAATCTTGCTCTTTTTTTGCTGAGGAAGACGGCCCTGGGCTAACATCTGTGCCCATCTTCCTCCACTTTATATGGGACGCCGCCACAGCATGGCTTGCCAAGCAGTGCGTCGGTGCACACCCGGGATCTGAACTGGCGAACCCCCAACCACGGCAGCGAAGCACACGCACTTAACCACTTGCGCTACCGGGCCAGCTCCTAGGCTTTCTTAAAAAACAACAAAAGTTAAAGACTCCTTTTAAGAAAATGAATACTTGATAAACTAAGTCTAATAAAAATAAAATTAACTCTGTAGGTCCAAAAAGAGTTTTTTCAGTAAAAACACTGCAAGGAGAAAAACGAGAGGGAAATCTATACAATAAAAAAGACTTGAGACATAACAACCAATGAAATGTATAAGCCTTGTTTGGCTCTGATTCAAACAATCTTAAAAAGGGGGACAGAGAAATGAGAATGACAGGGTGTTTGAGTAAGCTGTTACTGTTGCATTTCTAGGTTTGAAAACAGTATTGTGGTTCTGCTTCAGAAAGAATATTGTCATTTCAAGATACACATTCAAACTGTACTGAGTGAAACAACGTAACATCTTAGATTTGCTTAAAAACAGATACAACAAGGGTTGTTGGTCACACAAGAGGATAACCGCTAAGCTGAGTGATGTATTCTACTTTTAAGTTTGACACTTTCCATAATAAGAAGTCAGAACACTGTTAAAAGATGGAAGGGAACGGTAAAGAAAAATACTCAGAATCTTAAAAATGGTTTCAAAGGCTGTATGTAAAACTACAAATTAAAACAATCTAAAATATGAATTGAAAACTGGATAAATGCCAGAACCATTTTTTTGGTAGTAAAACACATATAAAATTTACCATTTTAACCAATTTCAACTGGACACGATCTATTTTAACTAGCAACTTTAATCTGTTTATGTAAGGGGTACCACACACATAAAAGAACAACACTTGACTAGCATGAAACATAATGAAGGCAGGGGATGCACCCTGTGGAAAACCCAAAACCTCTTACCCTGCACATTTGACCTCTGAAAGTAAGGAAACTTAAATGAGCAGGTTGTCACCAATTTGCTTTAATCTAGACATCACATAACTTCCATGCTAGCTTGTAAAATAATTGCAATGACCGGGTTCTGCAGCCATAGGTCATTCCTGTAAACTTTTTACTTCATTTGGAGTGTGGCCTCCACGAAGACTGGGCGATGGGTCAGAAAAAGGCTCTTCTTCCTCCCAAACAGTATAGGAGGTAGAATGCAAGGGCAGTATACTTCTTATCATAGAAGTCTGAGGCATTAGGTATTTTGGGGCCAATATTTATTTATTGTTAGGCTGGAGATGGGAAAAACGATCTGTATGCTAAAATCACAATCTTCCAGTATCACATGGAAAATGAGTAGTACTTAACGTGTCTCCTAGAAATTACCTCACATATCCAAATCTATTGACTCCTGGGCCATCAAGTGATGATCCCAGTTAGTCCTTCATGTCACGTGGTGCCTAATCTTCTCCTAATAAATGCCTGACTTCTACTACGCGTATATGAAAGTTCTGAAACATTGTTCCAACAGTTTGAAATCAGTAATGAATAGTGAAACGGCAATAGTAACACAGTAATAGTCAAATGCTCTCTACATAAACCAAATGTTTTTACCTCCTCCCTCAGTGCATATTGCTCAATGAGCTTCTTCAGCTTCTCTCCCAGTTCGATGTTTTCCTGGCGGAGTTTGGCATTGTGTAAGTCATGTTGTTCCAGCTGTGCCTGGATTTCATTTAAAGTAATTTGGAAATGTGCAGTTGCTTCTTTACGTCTTTCTTCCTCCTCTCGTGCCTGCTGTATATTTTCTTCCTTATTATCCAAAACAATTTCTGTTAATAGTATAAACCTATAGATAAAATGCTCAAAAGATTATGCTGTTGCGATGTGGGTTCATTTAATGCTACCCAAAGTGTTGCTCCTGAACTGCAATTTCTTCTCCTTATCTATGACTAGAAAGCTCTCGTTTAAGAGCAAGGAGGTTTTCCTAAGTAGAGAGAGATGCGAAGTCCCTGCTAGAAAATGTGTTGCTTGATCATCTAGATATTCACTACACTATAGTACAAGCAGGGAATTTCTCCACACAGCCATGTTCTTCCACATTATTTTCCCAACCATCCTCCTCACTAGTTAGGCACGGCACCATCCTAGACGAGCCTGAAGATATATGTCCCATCTAGCAGCTCACTTTCTGAGTCACACTTCCCATTCCCTAGAGGGCAAAGGACAAATGGAATCTATTTTATAAAGCTTACTTTCAGGTCTTCCTAGGATACAAGCCTCACAATACCTTTACCTAAACAATTATCAGTCCAGTCCAAATGCTGACTTGTTATGGAGGTGTTGGGGAAGAGGGAGAATCCCCCATGGCCCTTCCCTTAAGGTTCTTACGGCTGGCCAAATAATTAAAAAGACAGGTTAGCAGGAGAAAACAATACCAAGTTTAATAACCTGTATACATGGGAGAAACCAGGGTAACTGACTTTCTCAACAAAATGGCAGAGATTCTCATTTTAGATACTATCTTCAGCTAAAGACAAAGGAGGACGTTGGGGGTGGGAGGTTTGGGATTTCAGAGGGGAAGAAGAAAATTCACATGAAGAGAGAAATGTAAATGTTTGTCAGACAATTCTGTGCAGGGCCACCTATAGAGAATGTGGCCGGAGAGACAGAAATCAAAGTAATCAACAGTATGTAGATTTAAGGCCTCTCCTTGCATAATGATAAGAGTTTCTACAAGTAAAGCCATCCCCCCCTCTTCCCAGCACACAGAGAGAGATACCTTTACAAATGTAAATACTTGGTAAACAGAACTTTTAAAAGAACGGGCTTAGCAAGGACCTTGCCAGTCTGTCACTTTTAGGGGTAAGTTTGGGGGAAGGTTCAATTTCCTTTCAGAGAAAATAATCAAGGTAAAGAGACATATTTCAGGGTGGCCAACTTTTGATCTCCCACAGAGGAAAAAAATCTACTTTTATTACATCTAAATCCAAGGTTTCAAAGCAAAGAACAAATATCCTCACACCAGATGAGGATTCATTCCATGAGTTGTCCTATATTCTAGGTCCTTGGGAGTCTGCTGTCATAGGGGTAATTGGACATCTTGCTAAATCTAAATCATACTCAAACTGTACCTGCTTAGCTACTGGTAAAGGCAGACGTGTTCGCATTATAGGAGGCAGATGCTTTCTAGAAGTTTCTAGTAAAATACATGTAAAATTTGTATTTTCCTTCTTCCCCTGTTATACAAACTTTGATACCTGCTCCCTCTTCCTTTATAATTAGCCTAGGTATAAGGACTATTCTAAAATATTTAGCAACTGAATAGCTGAAGAAGGGCAAAGAGTAGTTATTTGAACTCATCAATTAGCAACCAGAGTAAAGGTCTGCTACCTACTTTTCCTTCTCAAATCCATTCTGATTCAAGTTTGTTGCTACCAGTTTCTTCATTTCAGCTAAGCATTTCATTCCTTATCCAGGGGACACGGTAATCAACTACACATTGTTGGTCAGCAGAATATTGCGCAGTCTTGAGCTTTCGAAGCAGGAGGGCTATGGATATAAACATCAACAGGATCTAGATTTCCTGTGATCAACTATGAGGCATATTAGGAGCTCTTCCTTGAATCCAAAACCAGAAGTTGAATAGAGTGAGTCTTAGACGAACAATCACCTCACACTCAGCATTAGCCCAAGCAAAACAAAAGCAACGTAGTACCTCTTTGAGGACCTCACAAAGTCCTCTGCTCAGGAACCTAATCTACCAGAGCAAGTGTACCTAGAAGTTATCAACCAGCTGCCATTATTACAACTAAGCCTAAGTATTTCCTGCAAAACAGCAAAGTGAACCAACTAACCTTTAATGTCTTGTTGTGACGCTGAAGTTCTCTGCAAAGAGACTCTAGTTTGCTTCTTGCCAAGATAGCCTTGCTGTGTTCACTCTGCAAGTGAACTTTTTCTTTCACAGTGTGAGCTTGCTTCCTCTGCAGAATCTTCATTTGTTTCTGAACATTCCTGCTCTCCTCCAGCTAAAATTAACAAGCACTTTATATTTAGGAAGTACAGTAAGAACCTTTGAGTTATAGCAGGAAAAATCATGCAACATTTTCTATTACTCTCTTCTTCAGTTGTGATAGGAAACTAAGCAAAGTTAGTGTAGGAAGAAAACCAATCTCAATGTCTTTTTTAAAATTAAAAACAAAAATGGAGCTCTTAGAAAAAGTTCCTATGAATCAACATCATCTAGTTTTACTTTTCTACAAGAACATACAAAGCCTACTTTCTTGAAACAAATAAGCAGCACTCAGGAGTCTGTGAACGAGAGACGCAATTTTAGAGTTAGATCAAATTATTCTATTCTATGCCAACAGATAAAATGGCAGTGTCACTGACACTTCAATAAAGCTTTCATGAAGAATAAATGTTGACAAGGCAAACATTTCAAGAACAAGAGTGACATATCCAAGAAACCTATCAACAATCGTTACAGGCAACTTACGTACAGCTACTAAAAATACGTTCATTGAAACACCTGCAGGAACAAAAGAGTTTTGCTTTTCTTAACTTGCAATGAGCTATAAACACAGCACATTTAAATTGGCTCTGGGTTCCGCACACGTCATCTATAACTCTCTCTCTTTCCCACTCCAAAGGTTCCGATATACCAGAATGAGTATACATACTATCACGTCTATTTTAATTGTATTCTTTAATGGTAAAAGCAACAACAAATTGCCAGTGTTGGCAGTTCAGAAGTGACTGCCCTACTGCACTAATGGTGACACATTACACTGAGCTATAAACGTACTAGACACTGAGCTAGACACTAGCCACTAACGATAAAAAAGTGAACAAAAGAGTCCCAGACGATGGGCAGAGGTGCAATTAATTTATAGATTTGATGTGGAGACACTGACAATCTGATGGCTTATCTTTCTCTAAGACATAAAAGCATCTGCTGAGAAGAGAGGTAGAGAGAAGTTGAGGGTTTATAGTAGCTAAAAAGATATGTATCTTGGATATTTTATAATAGTGTAGTGCCTGTGGAGAAAGGTTTTAAAACGACCACACCACAATGAAGAGTAGTTGCATTTTAATCTGCCTGGTTGTATTTTTGACTACCCATAGTGGGGATTCTCCAGCTAGGTGGAATGGATGAACAAGGGTAAAAGGAGCATTTCCAAAGAGAGTGATTATTATTACGTATAAAATCTAAAGGAAAAACAAACAAACAAACAGAGAAGGTGTATGGGCAAGGAGAAAATAGAGGGTCAACGTATTGTTGGCTGCAATGGTTACAAAGAACAAATCCAAGTATGATGGACCAATGGTGGTTATGATAGTATGAATGGGATATCTGTACCTGTGTCTTTAGAGGTCCTATGACACATGAAGTGATCAGAGCAGAGGGCAGCCAGGGATGTACAGCAATGACACAGTCAAGGAATAAGACCTGAAGTGATGTCAGGGAAGATGGTATGATAGAGAGAGCCAGGAATATGTCTCCACATCTAGACAACAACTGCACCATCAGAAACTGTCTGACATAATTAATCTGGAACTCGCAAGTCTATTCCAAGTCTTGCACCTTCCAGGCAATACTTGGCCAGTAAATTGTGGTTAATTCTGCTTCATTTAGGACAATAGCATGGTTATGCCTACTCATTCTTCCATTCCAGCGCCCAGTGGCAGGCAGCTGGCGTGGCTTACAAGAGCCAGAGTAGGCAATAAAGGCTCAGTTCTCCAAACATCAGGGATCTGTGTTCTGACTACTGGTTAATACATCTGATCATGCAGGTGCAGACACAGAGTTGGGTCACCATTGTTGCAACTGCCTCCATAGGAAGAAGCATGCCAGAAATTTAAGGAATCAGAGCCAATTTTATTATTAGTTTTTCACTTTCATTTATCACTGCTTCTCCTTTGGAGAGCCAGGAATTTAAGCACTACTATACTCAAAAGCAACCACATTATCTGGGAAATTTAGAAATTCCCCATGCAAGCCCAGGATCAAAGACGTCCTGAGAAGACCTTAAGTTTGCATCTCAGGTTGATCTCCAAGAAAGAGACAATGTACAGCAATAACAAAACAAAACAAACAAAAAACACCAACAAATCTTGGTAAAGAAAGAGAATCTAATCTAATTCTTGGGTTCAAATGTCCAGTTTTCAACAACAACCAAAATCATAAGGCATGCAAAGAAATAGGAAAGTATGGTCCATTCAAAGCAAAAAGATAAATCAACAGAAACTGTCCCGGAGGAAGACTAGATGGTAGAATTACCAAAGTCTTTAAAATAACTGTATTTAAAATGTCTAAAGCACTAAAAGACGACATGGACAAAATCAGCAAAACAATGTATGGATAAAATGGAAAAATCAGTAAAGATATAAAATATATAAAGATATAAAACATAAAGATATAAAAAAAGAGGCCCCAAAAAATCTGGAGTTGAAAGTACAATAACTGAAAAGAGAAATTCATGAGAGGGATTCAAAATCAGATTTGAGCAGGCAGAAGAAAGAATGAACGAACTTGGAGACAGTATGATGGAGATTATGAACTCTGAGGAACATAAAAAAAAAAGACTGAGGAATAATCTAAGAGCCTAAGGGAGCTGTGGGACACCATCAACTGGACCAATACATGCCTTGTGGGAGTCCAAGAAGAGAAGAAAGAGAAAAAGAGGCAGGGAGATTAAGTGAAGAAATAACGGCCAAAAATTTCCCAAATTTGATGTGCTATATGAATCCAGAAATCCCAGAAGCCCAGTGAATTCCAAGGAGGAAAGCTCAGATACCCACACTGAGACATGTTATAATAAAAATGTCAAATGCCGAAGTCAAAGAGAAGATCTTGAAAGCAGCATGAGGGAAAGCAACTCTTCACATACTATGGATCCTCAATAAGATTGTCAGTTAATTTCTCAGCAGAAATCTCAGAGGACAGAAGTCAGTGGCCTTCAAACTGCTGGAGGGAGAAAACAAAATTCTCAGTGGAGGATCCCATATCTGGCAAACTGTCCTTCAAATATGAGGGAGAAATCAAGACATTTCTGGATAAACAAAAGCTGAGGGAGTTTGTGACCACTAGACCTGCCCTGCACGAAATGCTCAAGGGAGACCTGCAGGTTGAACTGAACGGACACTAGACAGAACTCAAAGCAGTATGAAGAAATAAACATCTCCAGTAAAGGTAAATACATGGGCAATTACAAAGCTAGTTATTATTGTAATGGTGATGTGTACTCCATTTCTGTTTTCACATGAAGTAAGAGAGGATACCTGTTTTAAAAAAAAAAAAAAAGTAAGTCTATTTGGATGCACAATGCATAAATATGTAATTTTATGACCTTAATAACTGAAAATGGGTGGTGATAGAGCTGTAGAGAAGCTGAGTTTTTGATGCTTTTGCAGTTAAGCTGGTATAAATGCTAAATGTGTTAATTTCAGAATGCTAAGTGCAATTTCTGTAATAATCACAAAAAAATGGTTTTAGAATATACAAAAAAGGAAATAGAATTGAAATGTTTTATTACAAAAAAATTAAGTAAACACAAAATAGAGAGCAATGCAGAACACGAAGAGTAAAATGGTAAAAATCAGGCCTTCCTTATCAATAGTAACTTTAAATGGAAATGGATTCAACTCTCCAGTCAAAAGCAGAGACTGGCAGAATGGGTTGAAAACATGACTGAGGTGCATTCAAAGTGGAGAAGAGCTGGTGGAAAGCCCTCATCAGATTGCAGGCCTGTGGCTGGTGCCAGTGCCTTTTACTCTCAGTGTCAGGGTTCTAGCTCAAGACGGAAATGGACGAGGATCCTAAATTTTCCTGCTCCTATGGACATACCAAATCTACAACTATATATGGAACCCATATTGAGCACCCCAACTTTTAAGACATGAGATGTGAGAGATGGAGTCGCCAAAACATCTAGATTTGACAGCCAACAGGGCTTGCATCCGAGAGACCCACAAGGCTACATGGATCTGAGAAATGGTTTTTAAAGAACCCATGCATGTGGTCTAACTGATCCCTGGGCCCAACACAGAGGCAGCTGACTGAAACAGCCAGTCTCTCTGTGAAAGAGGCTATTAGCTGTGGCCTGAGCAGCAAGCTTCTAATTAAACATATATCTTAAGAGCCATTGTAATCCTCTCCAGAGACCTCAGAGGGTGGGTACTATCTTCATGCTCTTCCTCTGCTGTGCTCCAGAGGGCTGGTATCTCCCAGCAGGGAGCGTGTACATGCGTGTAGTGCCACAGGTTTACTTGGGTGTGCTAGGTTTTATGACTGTTGCCCAGGAGACACTCCATGACTACCTGGCTCTCACACACCCCAGTCTTTCTGTGAAAGAGGCCTATTTGCTTGGTTTGGAGCCTGAGGGGCAGGCTTCTGGTTTGACACACATCTAGAGCCTACTGAGGTGCCCTCCAGGGACAGAGGCTGGGGGTGCCATCATTGCACTCTCCCTCTGCCTCACACCTGATCACCAGTATCTTCCAGCAAAGAGCTTGTGCACTCATATGACACCCTGATTTTTCTGGCTGCTGCCCAGGAGATGCCCCGATTGCCTGGTTCTGGGGGACCAAAGCTGGAAGCTGAGGTTGCAGGTCCTGCAGGACTATTACAAATGGAGAAACAATTCCTGCTGGCTTTATTTTATTTATGAAAAAAATTTTAAAGTGTGTATAGAGGGACCGTACCTCATCATAATAAAGGCCATGTATAACAAGCCCACAGCTAACATCATACTCAACAGTAAAAAGCTGAAAGTTATTCCCTAAGATCAGGAATAAAACAAGATGCCCACTCTAGCCACTTTAACAACACAGTACAGGAAATGCTGGCCAGAGCAATTAAGCAAGAAAAAGAAATAAAAGGCATTCAAATTGGGAAAGAAGAACTGAAACTGTCTCTATTTGCAGATGACATGATATTATACATAGAACACCCTAAAAGTCTCCACAATAAACTGGTAGAACTAGTAAACAAATTTTATAAAATTGTAGAATACAAAATAAATATACAAAAATCAGCTATATTTCTATACACTAATAACAAACGATCAGAAAGATAGTTTAAAAAGAAATTTAAAAAGCAATCCCATTTAAACTTGCATCAAAAAGAATAAAATACCTAGAAAAAAAAATTTAACCAAGAAAGTGAAAGACCACCACTGAAAACTATAAGACACTGAAGAAAGAATTTTAATAAAACACAAATAAATGTTAAGATATCTGAGCTCATGGATTGGAAGAATTAATATTTTTAAAATGTCCATACTACCCAAAAGAATCTACACATTCAATGAAATTCTTATCAAAATTCCCATGGCATTTTTTACAGAAACAGAACAAAAAATCAAAACAGAAACACAGATCAGTGGAACAGAATAGAGTGCCCAGAAATAAACTCACACATACATGGTCACTTAATTTATGACAAAAGTGTCAAGAATACACAATGAGGAAAAGACAACAAATGGTTTTGGGAAAACTCAACAGCCACATGCAAAAGAAGGAAACTAGACTACTCTCTTACACCATATATATTAATCAACTCAAAATGGATTAAATACTTGAATGTCAGACCTGAAACCATAAAACTCCTAAAAGATAACACAGGTGGTAAGCTCCTTGAATTTGGTCTTGATAATGATTTTTTGGATCTGACTCCAAAAGCAAAGGCAACTAAACCAGAAATAAACAAGTGGGACTACATCAAACTGAAAAGGTTCTGCAGAGCAAAGAAAACCATCATTAGAACGAGAAGGCAACCTATGGAATGAGATGATTTATTTGCAAATCATATATCTGATCAGGCATTAATATCCAAAATATAAAAAGAACTCATATAACTCAATAGCAAATAACCAAGCAATCCAATTTAAAAAAATGTAGAGATCTGATAGACTTTTTCCAAAGAAGACACACAGATGGCCCACAGGTACATGAAAAGGTGCTCAAAGTCTCTAGTCATCAGGAAAACGCAAACCAAAATCACAACCATTATAAGACACCATTTCACTCCAATTATGACGGCTATTATCAAAAAGACAAAAAATTGCAAATTGGCAAGGATGTGGATAAATGAGAACCCTGGTGCACTGTTCCTGGGAATGTAAATTGGTCCACCCACTATGGAGAACAGAATCAATGTTCCTCAATTAATTAAAAATAAAACTACCATATGATCAAGCAATTCGACTCATATTTTTCTGGAGGAAACTAAGAGACAAACTTGAAAAGATACCTGCATTGCAGATTATTCACAATATCCAAGACATAGAAACAACCTAAGTGTCCAATGATGAATGAATGAATTAAAAAAGGGTCATATACATACAGACACACACACACAGTGGAATATTACTGACCTATAAAAACGGAAGAGAATGCTGTCATTTGCAACAACATAGATGAAACTTTAGGGCATTACGATAAGTAAAGGGAGTCAGACCGAGAAAGAAAATTCCATGTGATCTAACTTATATGCAGATCTAAAAAGAAAATAAACTCACAGAGGGAACAGATTGGTGGTTGCCAGAGTCTAGGGGCAGGGGAACAAAATGGGTGAAGGCAATCGAAAGATACAAACTTCCAGTTCTAAGTCCTGGGGATGTAACACACAGCATGGTGACTATAGTTAATAATGCTGTATTGTATATTAGACAGTTGCTAAGATAGTATTTCTTAAAAATTCTTATCACAAGAAAAAAATTTTAACTATGTGCATTGATGGATGTTACTGGACTTATTACGGTGATCACTTTGCATTATATACATACATCTAATCATGTTGTACACCTGAACTAATATAGTACGTCAATTATATCACAATAAGCGTAAATAAATGAATGAAAATATGATCTAACTCCATACTGTCTACAAGACATGCACTTTAAATCCAAAACAAATAGGCTAAGTAAACGGAGAGAAAAAGATATTCCACACAGAGTCAAAGATAGGTGGGGGTAGCTATACTAATATCAGAATATTGTGAAGATGGAAATACTACCAAAAGACAGTTACAAATTCAATGCAATCCCTATCAAAATATCAAGGACGTTTTTGCGAGGAGAAAAATCTATCCTAAAATCACACACACGTAATCTCAAGGGATCCAGAACAGTCAAATAACATTGAAAAAGAACAATACTGATATGGCAAGTAAAAGGACTGTATCCTTCTTTTTCCTATTTTGGAGGAGAGTAGGTGAAAAGGATGGAGATTTTGAAACATGGCTTTTGAATAAAAAAAATAAAACAACGTTTGCTTTGCTATACTAAAAACTGTGCAGCAACACCCCAAAGCAAAAAGGGTAAAAGAAAGTTAAGACAATCAACAGATACAGAAACACAACTAATGAATACAAGAGAAAACATTAAAGTCAAACAAGTGCAAGCAATGAGAAGATATTTTCCATTTAATAACTATTATTTACTGAGCATTTACTTTATGCTATCCATGCTTCCTCTGTTAAGTACTGTTTCCCCCATTTAAAAAATGTACAAACTGAGACTTAAGAGAAGTTACTTGTCGAAGGTCACGTAGGTATCCAGTGGCAATGCCAAGACTCAAACCAAAAGCGTTTGCCCTTTAAGGCGTGCTGGCTCTATTGCCTACGTGTCTTTAAAGTTCACAACAGCAAGGATGCTGTAAGTCGTCCACTCACATATATACCCACAGCCTTTACAAAGTTTCTCTCTTCTGCTTAGTAATTCAATGCTTATATTTATTAGAAATGGACTTGGGAGAATTACAAAGATGTAAGGAAAATACAAAATAACTTTAAGTGGAAATGTACTAAATTACATACAAAACATGTCCAATTTGTATAAAATACACATACCTAAGTAGTTATCTACAAACACAAAGACGAAAGAATTTTACAAACACTTTAAGAACAGTTAACCTCCAGACGATGGGTATATAGGTATTTTTTCTTTATATTTTGGACTTCAGGTACACAGAGTTGGATTAACCACAATTCTTGATTCATGACTCACTCATTGATGTATGCAAGGCCTTACTGACTGACTTAGCCCCCAGCACAAAAACTAATCGTTAAGACTTATTCACCTCTACTTGTTATGCCCCTGCAGTCCCAGATTCAAGATAATTACAACCCCCAATCCTGTTCATCCTTCCTTTGCTTTCCTTTTTATATTACTTAATTTCTTTGTTGCCATTTTATTTTGTTTTCATTTGCTTTGGTTTTATTTGCTTTTGACTTTATAAAAAGGGCATCAATGTAGTAGATTATCTTTTGGGAATTTTTAGTCACTCTAGATTATATTGCTAGCTAAGAGGCATCCAACCGTTGCACTTGCTACCTACACCATCTTAATCCCTGTGTAATATTCCACTTTCAAAAATGACTACCCTATCCATTCTCCTGTTATGTGTATTTCTGTTGTTCCTGGATTTCTTCATTATCCAAGGATATTAATCTTCTCGTATGTCTCCTGGGATAAACATACAAGAATTTTTCTAGGGTGTAAGCCTCGTGTCATTGCTGTAATATCTAAATGTTCAATTTTACACAATAATGTCAAGCTGTTCTCCAAAGGGCCTGACAGATTTACATCCCCAAGAACAATTTACAGACCCACTCTATCTTCAACACTTCTTATCATCAGAAGTCTTAACTTACACAATTAGAACAGCATAGAATGACATCTCTTTGTGATCTTGATTTGGATTCCTTGATCACTAACAGGGTCGAACATCTCTTTGTATGTTTTTCCTTCTCAAAAAAATGTCTCTTGTCCTTCTTCCATTGGGTTATTTGTCCTTTTCTGATTGATCATTAGATGTTATCATATATTCTTGATGCTAATCCTTGGTTGCTTATGTGTTGTAAATATGTCCTGCCTGGTTTATAACCTATGACTTCACTTCCTTTGAGCTGTCTTTGATGAGTAGGGATTCATTTGAATAAAGTCAAATTTTGCAAGTTTTTTCCTTCTAAGAGCTTTTGGTGTTTTAAAGAACTTTGATATCATAAAGAATTCTTTGGTTCAAAGTGGAAAAGTACTCATCTATATTATAATACCAAAACATTTTAAAGCGTAACTGAATTAATTATTTTTTTATTTTTATTAAGGTACAACTGACATTACATTATCTTTGTGTCAAGTGTACAACATGATTTGATAGTTGTATATATTGTGAAACGTTAACACATCTCACCACACATAGTTACAAAAGATTTTTTTGCTTTTGATGAGGACTTGTAAGACCTACACTTAGCAACTTTTTTTTTTTTTAATTTTTTGTTTATTGCAGTAACATTGGTTTATAACATTGTAAAAATTTCAGGTGTACATCACTGTACTTCTATTTCTGCATAGATTACATCATGTTCACCACCAAAATACTAATTACAACCCATCACCACACACATGTACCGAATTATCCCTTTCACCCTCCACCCTCCCCCCTTCCCCTCTGGTAACCACCAATCCAATCTCTGTCCCTATGTGTTTGTTTATTGTTGTTATTATCTACTACTTAATGAAGGAAATCATGCGGTATTTGACCTTCTCCCTCTGACTTATTTCACTTTGCATTATACCCTCAATTTAACTTTTTTTTTTCCTCAGTGTTTTAGTAGTCCTTCTCTGTTCCTTTCTTCTTCTATACAGAATTGATGGTCACTTTAGTTTGACCTCTGTCTGAAAGCTGTACTCTTTTAATTCCCCTCCTCCCTCATGTTTTTGATATCATATCTAACCTCTTTGTTGTGCATTTGTATCCATGACGTTCTAATCATGGAAATAGATAATTTTTCCTATTTGTGGTCTTTTCTTTTCCCCTTAAATCAGTCCCTTTAACATTTCTTGTAGCACTGGTTTCTTGGTGACAAACTCCTTTAATTTTTGCTTATCTGGGAAAATTTTGATCTCTCCTTCCATTTTGAATGATAACCTTCCTGGGTAGAGTATTCTTGGCTGTAAGTTTTTTCCTTTTAGCACTTTAAATATATCGTGCCATTCTCTTCTAGCCTGTAAGGTTTCTGCAGAGAAGTCAGCTGATAGCCTTATGGGATTTCCTTTGTACGTAACTTGACATTCTCTTGCGGCTTTTAGGATTCTCTCTTTATCTTTAATTCTGGACATTTTGATTATGATGTGTCTTGGTGTGGGCCTCTTTGGGTTTATCTTGTTTGGGGCTCTCTGTGCTTCCTGTACCTGGATGTCTGTTTCCTTCCTTAGGTTAGGGAAGTTTTCATCTATTATTTCTTGAAATAGCTTCTCTGACCCCTTGTCTCGCTCTTCTCCTTCCGGGAAACCTATAACACGGACGTTAGTGCGCTTGATGTTGTCCCAGAGGTCCCTTAGACTGTCCTCAGTCTTTTTAATTCTTTTCTCTTTTACCTGTTCACCTCGGGTAATTTCTTCTAGTCTTTCGTCCAGCTCACAGATCCGTTCTTCTGTATCCTCTACTCTGCTTTTGAGTCCCTCTAATGAATTTTTCATTTCCAGTATTGTATTCTTCATTTCTGATTGGTTCTTTTTTATATCTTCCATTTCTTTGTTGACATTCTCACTGAGTTCATCTATTCTTCTCCCCAGATCAGTGAGCATCCTTAACACTCTTAGTTTGAACTCTCTGTCGGGTAGGTTGCTCATTTCTGTTTCACTTAGTTCCTTTTCTGGGGTTTTTTCCAGTTCCCTTACTTGGAATGTATTCTTTTGCCTCTTCATTTTGCCTCTTTCCCTGTGCTTGTGTCTACGTATTAGGTAGGTCAGCTACGTCTCCTGCTCTTGGATAGGTGACCTTATGTAAGTGATGGCTTAGGAGGCTTCCAGTGTGCTTCCCTCAGTTCTCAATGTTCCAGGGGTGACCCCTATGTGGGCTATGTGTGTTCTTCTGTTGTGGCCTGTTTGCTCTCCCTGTAGGCACCCAGGGAGGCCGAGTTATGCTCCTGGCCAGCTGTTGTAATGCTCAGCTGCTTGTAGTTGTTGTGGGCCCTTCAGTCTCTTTATCAGGTGTGGGGAGCCCCTGCACAGTTGGCTGCAAGTTCTAATACCACATTTGTGTTTCAGTATTTCTTTTAAGTGAGTAGGCCCCCAGCGTGGCAGGTTGTTAGGCTCAGGGCCTTACAATTGCTGTAAGCCTCTAGCCTATTAGGTGTCTTGTCAGCTCTCTGAGGATTGCAGCTGGGTGGGGCTGGCCTCAGGCAGAGGAGCACCCAATTGTTTCAGGTTTTGGAAGGTGGAGCAAACCTTCTATGTGGGTCTTTGAGAAGTACAAGTCTTCTGCGGCTGAGAAGCCCTGCCGGCCACAGGTCCACACACACAGTCAACACAGTCCTGCCCCGTGTGAGTTCCCCGACCTCCCCAAGCGGACCCAGACTCTCCACAGCAGGAGCCCCACACACTCTGCCACTGCCGCACACTCTCCACCCACCCCTTGTGCACACCCTGCCCCGCTCAAGTAGGCTCAGTTGCCAGGCTGCAGAGAATCCAGTCACCAATCTATGCAGGCCCACAAGTTGCCTGAGGGCTTGTTGTTGGGTGGGGCCAGTCTGTAGGGTGGGCTGCCTGCCCTGGTTGAGCTGGATTAAATCGGTGATCCAGCGGGTGGGGCAGACCCTGGGCTAGCAGCCCTCAGGGAGAACTCGAATGGCGTCTGTGTCAGCACGCCCACACCAGGCCACAACAATGGCCGCCGCCAATGTCCCAGTCCCTGGAGAGGTCTCACCCCTCACCGAGATGCACTCACGGCCTATTAGGTGAGTCTCTTGTCACCAAAGCACTGTACACCTTTCTTTCTGGTGATTTTAGGGTGCTTCCTGAAACGGGTGAGTTTGCGTGCGGGCCCTTTAAGAGCCAGTTTTAGTTTCTTTGTGAACCGGGTTTTCTGGGGGTGCTCCCCAGTGTTTTAGTAGCAGGCACAGTCAGATATTATGCCGCTGGTCTCGATTGTGCTGGGTCCACAATATGCCCGCTGCGGGGGCGCTCCCCGGCTCAGGGCCCCGCGCCTCCAGGGAGGCTGCGTACCTGTGAGCTGCTCCCGGCGGCCGTGAAGCTGGCGGGTTATGAAGGCGGCGCTTTTCCTCTCCAGAAGGGAGTCTCTGCCTCTTCCACCTCAGTTAGGATTGTCCGTTGTTGCAGGAGTTCCTCTTATCCAGTTTTCAGTTCTGTCTCAGGGGTAATTTTTCCACAAGTAGTTGTAAATTGGCTGTGTCCACGGGAGGAGGTGAGTTCCGAGTCTGCTTACGCCGCCATCTTGCAATACATATCTCTCTTAGCAACTTTCTAATGTGCACTACAGTATTATTAACTACATTCACCATGCTGTACATTACATCCTCATGACTTTTTTTATAACTGGAAGTTTGCGCCTTTTGGACTCCTTTACTCATTTTGCCCCCCTCTGACTCTCCAATTCTGGCAACCACCAATCTGTTCTCGTATCTGAGAGCTTGATTTTTTGTTTTAGTCTTTGTTTTAATTCCACATGTAAATGAGATCATATGGTATTTGTCTTTCTCTGTCTGACTTATTTCACACAGCATAAATCAATGGCAAGATTTGATTTTGTTATGGCTGAATAGTATACTCCATTGTATATACTATCTACTTCATCCATTCATCCACTGATGGACATTTAGGCTGTCCCACATCTCAGCTACTGTTAAGTAATGCTGCAATGAACATGAGAGAGCCTTTAGGTTTTTTAATTAGTGTATTTGTTTCCTTCAGATAAATACCCACAGGTGGAATGCTGGAGCATATGGTAGTTCTATTTTTAATTTTTTGAGGGACCTCCTCACTGTTCTCCATAGTGGCCACACAATTAACATTCCCACTAACAGGTGGGACAGGTTATACTGTTACAGATGTGAGGTTACACATCTCACTGTGGTTTTGGTTTGCATTTCCCTTATGACTAATGATGTTCAGCATCTTTTCACGTACCTGTTGACCATCTATATATCTTTAGTAAAAAAAAAAAACAAGAATCAAAAATCTCTAGTCAGATCCTCAGCCCATTTATTAATCAGATTGTTTTTTTGCTATAAAGTTGTATGAGTTCTTTACATATTTTGGATATTAACCCCTTATCGGACATAGGATTTGTAAATATTTTCTCCCATCCAGTAGGCTGCTTTTTCATCTTCTTGATGATTTCCTTTGCTGTACAGAAGCTTTTTATTTGACACAGCCCTACTTATAATTTTTGCTTTTGTTGACTTTGCTTTTGGTGTCAATGCCCAAAATTCAGGCCCAAGACTGATGTCAATGAGCTTACTGCCTATGTTTTCTTGTGTAAGTTTTATGGTTTCAGATCTTGCATTCAAGTCATTAATCTATTTTGAGTTAATTTTTGTGTGCATTGTAAGATGGTACTCTATTTCATCGTTTTGCTTGTGGCTGTCCTGTTTTCCCAACACCACTTACTGAAGAAACTATTCTTTCCCCATTGTACATTCCTGGCTCCTTTGTCATAAATTAATTGACCATGTATGTGTGGGTTTATTTCTAGGCTCTCTACTCTGTTCCATTGTTTTATATTTCTGTATTTATGCCAATACCATAGTGTTTTGATTACTCTAGATTTGCAATATACTCTGAAAACAGGAAGTGTCATACCTCAAGTTTTGTCCTGCTTTCTCAGGATTGCTTTGTCTATTCTGGGACTTCTGTGGTTCTATACATATTTTAGGATTGTCTGTTCTATTTATATGAAAAACCATTGGTATTTTGATAGGGCTTTCATTGAACCTGCAGATTGCATTAAAAGTATGAACATTTTAACAATATTAATCCTTTTCACCCATGGGCACAGAACTTCTTTCCATTTATTTCTGTCTTCTACAATTTCTTTCATCAATGTCTTACAGTTTTCAGTGTACACATTTTTCACATCCTTGATTAAACTTATTCCTAGGTCTTTTATTCTTTTTGATGCAATTTCAAATAGGAAAGTTTTCTTACTATGTCTTTCTACTAGTTTGTTTTTAGTCTATAGAAACACAGCTGATTTTTGTATATTGATTTTGTCTCCAGCAAATTAACTGGATTTGTTAGTTCTACCAGTTTTTTGGTGGAGTCTTTAGAATTTTCTATATATAATACCAGGTCACATCACATGCAAATAATGACATTTTACTTCTCCTTTTCCAACTTGAATGCCTTTTATTTCTTTTGCTTGCCTAACGGCTCTGGCTAGGACTTCTAATACTCTTTTGAATAAAAGTGGTAATGAGGGCATCCTTGTCTTGATTCCGATCTAAGAAGAAAAGGTTTCAGCTTTCCACCAATGAGTATGATGTCAGCTGTGGGTTTATCATATATGGCCTTTATCATGTTGAGGTACATTCCCTCTATACCCACTTTGCTGAGTTTTTATTATAAACATACATTGAATTTTGTTAAATGCTTTTTCTGCATCTATTGAGATCACCCTATGATTTTCATCCTCCATTTTGTTAATGTGGTATATCACACAGATTGATATACAGATTTTGACCATCCTTGCTTCCCTGGAATAAATCCCACTTGATCATGGTGTATGATCCTTTTAATGTGTTGTTAGATTCAACTTGCTAATATATTCTTGAGGATTTTTGCTTCTATGTTCACCAGGGATATTGGCCTGTAATTTTCTTGTGGTGTCCTTCTCTGGTATTGGTATTAGGGTAATGCTGGCTTTGTAAAATAAATTTAGATATGTTCCCTACTTTTCTATTTTTTGGAAAGGTTTGAAAAGGTTTGGTATTAACTCTTCTTTGAATAACTCACAGTGAAGCCATCTGGTTCTGGACTTTCATTTCTTGGAATGTTTTTGGTGACTGACTCAATCCTATTAATAATAATTGGTCTATTCACATTTTCTCTCTCTTCAAGATTCAGTATTGGAAGCCTGCATGCTTCTGGAATTTGTCCATTTTTTCTAGGTTGTCCAGTTTGTTGGTGTATAACTGTTCACAGTCGTCTCTTTTCATCCTTTGTATTTTTGTGTTATCAGTTCTAATATTTCCACTTCCATTTATTTGAGCCCTCTTCGTGAGTCTAACTAAAGCTTTACCAATTTTGGTTTGTTTGGTTTCTTTTCTGAAGAAACAGCTCTTAGTTTCATTAACCTTTTGTATTGTTTTCATAGTCTCTATTTCTTTTATGTCCACTCTGGTCTCTGCTATTTCCTTCTTTCTAATAACATAGAGCTTTGTTTATTCTTTTACTAGTTCCTTGATGGGCAAATAGAGGTCGTTTCGGATTTTTCTTGTTTTTTGTTATGAACATCCCTCTTGAAACTCTTCTTGCTGAGTGCCATGAATCTCGTATGTTCTATTTCCATTTTCCTTTCTCTCAAGGCATTTTTTGATTTCTCTTTTAGTTTCTTCATTCATCCGCCCATTGTTCAGTACATCTTGTTTAATCTCCAGATTTGTGAATTTTCCAGTTTTGTTCTTGTATTTGATTTCTAGTTTCATACCACTGTGGTCAGCAAGGATGCTTCATATGATTTTAATCTTGTACAATTTATTAAGACTTGTCTGGTGGCCTAAGATATGATCTATCCTCCATACCGTTCCATGCGCATGTGAGAAGAATGTGTGATTTTGCTGCTTTTCAATGGAATGTTGTATACATATCGGGTAAGTCTCGTTTGTCTAACATGTTGTTTATGACTGATCTTTCCTTATTTTCTGTCTAGATGACCTCTCCAATTGATGTCAGTGGAGTATTAGACTCCCCTATTATTGGTGTATTGCCGTCTATTTCTCCAACTAGTACTGTTAATATTTACATTTAGGTCCTCTTTGGCTGCAGACATAAATATTTACAAGTGTATTCTTTTGTTGCGTTGATTTCTTTAACATTATGTAACGTCCTTTTGGTCTCCTCTTACAGTGTTTTAAAGTCCACTTCCTCTAATATAAGTATAATTACCTCAGCTTTCTTTTGGTTTCCATTTCCATGAAATATCTTTTTCTATCCCTTCACTTTCAGTCTGTATGTGTACCTACATCTGAAGTGAATCTCTTGTAGGTGGGGTATAGATGGGTCTGTTTTAAAATCCATTCAGCTGCTCTACAACTCTTGAATGGAGAATATAGCCATTTACATTTAAAGCAATTCTTGATACACATTTAATTACTGACATTTTGTTAATTGTTTTCCGGCTCTCTTGTAGTAGTTTCTCTGTTCCTTTCTTCTTCTCTTGCTCTCTTCATTTGTGATTTCATGACTTTCTCAAGTGGTATGCTTAGATTTCTTTCTCACTATTTTTTGTATATCTTCTATAGACTTTTGCTTATTGGATACCATGAGGCATACCTATGACATATAGTCTATTTTAAGTTGATAACTTAAGTTTGCATGCATTCTAAAGCTCTACCCTTTTATACTTCCCATGTTTTATGTTTCTAATGTCACATTTTACGTCTTTTATCTTTTGTAGCCCTTAGCTAATTATTGCACTTACAGTTATTTTTATTACTTTTGTCTTGTAACCTTCATACTAGTTTTATAAATGATTAATCTACTACCTTTCCTATATATTTATGTTTACTGAGATTTTTACTTTAACATTTCTTGTAAGGCCCGGTTAGTGGCAATGAACTCTTCTGGGTTTTGCTTGTATGGAAAACTCTTTATCTCTCCTTCAATTCTGAATGACAACTTTGCCAGGCAGACTATCCTTGGGTATAAGTTTTGTGGGTTTTTTTTTCAGCAATTTGATTATATTGTACCACTCCCTTCTACCTGCAAAGTTTCCGCTGAAAAACCTGCTGACAGTCTAACACGGTTCTCTTGTACGAAACAAGTTGTTTTTCTCTTGCTGCTTTTAAGATTGGCTCCTTGTCTTTCATTTTCAACACATTAATTATAATCTGTCTTGCTTTGAGTTCATCGTATGTGGAGCTCCCTTGGCTTCCTGATTCTGGATGTCTGTCTCTTTCCCCAGATTAGGATAATTTTCAATGTTTTTCTTTCAAATAAGTTTTCTGCCCCCTCTCTCTGCTTCTTCTGAGTCCCCTGTAATGCAAGTGTTAGTCCACTTGATGTTGTCCCTTAAGCTATCTCCACTTCTTAAAATTCTTTTCTCGTTTTGTTGCTCTGATTCTGTGAGTTCCATTGCACTTGCTTCAAGGTAGCTGATCCCTTTTTATGCTTTATCTCTTCTGCTGGTGAGCCCCTCTACTGTATTTTTCAGGGCAATCATTGTATTCTTCAGCTCTGTGACTTTAATTTGGTAATTTCATATATTTTCTTTCTCTTTGTTGAAGTTCTCACTATGTTCAATCATTGTACTCCCAAGTTCGGTAAGTATCTTTATGACGACTACTTTGAAAACTTTATCAGGTAAACTACTTATCTGCATTTCGTTAAGTTTCCATGGGAGATTTTATCTTGTTCTTTCACTTGGATCACATACTTTTGTTTCCTCATTTTTCTTGACTCTATTTGGTTCTATATATTGGATGAAACTGTCCCCTCTCCCAGTATTAATAGAGTGGCCTCATGTAGGAGATGAACTTTATCATTCAACATGTACTGGCTTGTGGCTGTCCCTCAAACCTTTATGATTGTCCAAGCAGCCTATTTTATTCTTAATAGCTCTCAGTTGCTGTGGGAGTGCCAAGACCTGTCAGTGTCCCAAAGGGGGGGGACCTCAGTCAGCACCTACATTCAGGCTGATTAGAAGCCAGACCCTCAGGCAACCCCTTTTAAAGTACGCAAATATATACAGTCCTGTGGGACTGCATGGATAACCCCTTCTGGCCACCTGACCAGGTGATCTGGAGGTGTCCTCTGGGTGGTAATTACAAAAACAGGGACTCAAGACAAGTGTATAAGCTTCTTCTGGAAGATACTGGCAAGCTGTAGAAAAACCAAGGAGCACAAAGATGGTACCCTCTGGCCTGTGTTTTCAGAGAGTAACTCTGTAGGCCTTTAGATGTGTGCCCAGATGGAAGCCTGCTCTCAGGCTGTAGTTCCAGGACAAGCAAAGAGGGAGTGTGTTTCAGTTGGCTGTCTGTGCAGTGACATGGGTGTGGTAGCCAGTCAAGAACTATCTTTCTGATTGTTACAGCCCAAGAGACCCAGGAAGACAAGCCACTCTGGCCTCTAGACCAGGCATTCAAGGGGTGTCCTCTGGGAGGCATCCACAAAAGCAGGGCACCAGATACATGTAAGAGATCCCCTCTGAGAGATTCTGGCCATCTGGAGGGGCACAGGGAGAGCACAGTGATAGCTCCCACCCTCCGAGGTGTCAGGAAAGGATTACAGTCAGCCCTTAGATGCATGTTTAATTAGAAGCCTGCCCCTTAGGCTGCAGCTATGATAAGCTAATAGGCCTCTTTCACAGAAAGACTAGCTCCTGGCTCTGTTGACTCTTGCTGTGCCCTAAGGGTGGTAGGTGTTTGAGAACTCTTTCTCCATTGGTTACAGTCCTGTGGGACCTGTGTGCTTAAGCCTCCTTGACACCAGAGCCAGGAGATGTAGAATTAGAAGCATCCCCTGGTAGCAGCCACAAAAATCAGGGACCAGACAAGGATGCAGAACATTTGTGCAAGAAACCAGTGAGCCGGAGTAAGGCAGAGGGAGAGTGTAAATGTTGTGTCCACCAGCCTCTGTTCCCTGAGCACCTCCATAGGCTTCTATCAGTGTGCCAACCAGAAGCCTGCCTGTCAGGCAAAGCTCCTGGACAAGCTAATAGGCCTCTTTCTCAGAAAGACTGGGGTGTGTTTCAGTAGGCTGTCTGTGCAGTGCCCGGGGGGTGCTAGTCTGACAAGAATTGAATCTTCATTTGTCATAGTCCTAGGAGACCCAGGAATGCAAGCCTCCCTGACCCCCAGATCAGGTGATCAGTGGGCATCCCCTGGGCAGCAGCTGCAAATATTGGGTCAGCAGACATGTGTAAAAGCTCCCCTCTGGGAGATACTGGTGCTGTGGTGCATGGCAGAGGGAGGGTGTGAAGATGCCACCTGCTGAGAGAAAGGAAGACGGCTCCTGTTGGCTTTAGCAAAACTTAGGGAGTGCACAAAGATGGCTCCCATCAAAGCAAAAAAAGGGTTTAGAGAAAAAAAGTCTAGAGTTAAAAAAAAAAGGTGTCTTCTGGCTTTAGCAAGGTAGAGGGAGAGTGTGAAAATGGCAGCTGCCAGCGCCTCATCCCTGGGGAGTGTCCCAACATGCCCCTGATCCTCAGGCCCACACTCTAAGATTAGCAAATGTATCTTTCACATAAAGTCTGGATGCTTTTCCAACAGCTGCTTCTGTGCTGGGCCCCGGAGCAAGTGAGTCTGCAAACCAGCTCTTTAAGAGGTGTTTCCCAGTTCACTACAGCCCTCTGGGTCTCACAGACGTGAGCCCCACTGGCGTTCAAAGCCAGATGTTTCGTGAGCTCGTCTCTCAGGTGCACATGTTAAAAGCTGGTGTGCCTGATGTGGAGTATAAACCCTTTGTTCCTCAGGGAGAAGGTCCGGGTTTGTCAGTTCCCTCCTGATTGTGTGTCATGATGCTGGAGGTGGGGTCCACATCTCAGCCTCCACTATTCACCTCCACATGGTGAATGGCCATTTTCTTGTTTCTTTGATAGTGAAGTTATATTCCCAAAGTGGTCTCACTGTTACACATCCTAACTCTGCTTTTTAGGAAATGAGTTTTCCAAGAAATAAAGTTTTAGAATATTCTTTAAAAACCAAAATACGTCTACTTTTTATTATTCACTAGAACTACTGAGCTCCATAAGGATAAAACTGAATCAAAGAGAGGCTACTCATTACACAGGCCTCTAATGTGCCACTTCCTAAAACAAAGGCAGTAATTCTTACCATATCCTCCTCCAAAAAAAAAAATTCATAGTAAATAAATTCAATACCACTTATTTCCTCTTTCTCAAAGTGTAGTCCCTGGCCAACATCTTTGGCCATCACCTGGGATCTTGTTAGAATTCACTATCTTAGCCATCTCCCCACTCCCACCTCAGATCTGCTTTAAAGTGTCTTTCCATCTTGTGAATCAAAATCTGCAGTTTGACAAGGTCTCCAGGTGATCTGAATGGGTTTGGGAAGGACTGCACCAGAACACTGTGCTAGCCATGTTGTTCTTTGTTCCCTAATCCTTTCATGCGGCTGCTGCCACCACATCACCAGGACAACCTTCCATTCTGCTGCTTTTTCTACCTGAATTCCACTCCTTTCTCCACCTTTCTTTTTCTTTTTTCTTTGTTGTTTCTGTCGTCTTTTCCTACTACTTCTCATTTGATTTTCCTCGTGCGGCAATACCATGAGAGACTGGCTTCCATATCCAATGGAAGTGTTCCCTTCCTCAGGCCAGCAATCCTACAGCAATTACCGCCATCTCTGCAACTGGACAATTCTAGGCCATTTTTATTGATGCTCAGGGTTCCTGCTTCTCACAATATCACAAGAGGCCAGGCTGCTAAGTGGGGTATACAGGCACCACTTGAAAGAATAGTAACTATAATTGTTCCAGCTCTACTCTTAAATCCAGTTACTGACAAAACTTAGTAATGTTTATGATACAAAATAACAGATTTAATAACAGATGAAAATGCACATAATTTCTCAGTGAAAATTCACAGAAATAGTTCAAAAGAAGCAAGAATTTTAGCATTTACATTAGAACCAACTCTTCTAAAAATTTCCCAGAACTACTCATCAAAAGTTTCTATGACTTTCCCATTCTTTGCTTTTCAAAGGATGGCAGCGTTTCCATGTTGAGCATGCCTCCATATCTCCAGGGAAAGAACTAATGCTACTTGAAATAAGATAGGCCAGAACAAACTCTTCAATAAGTCAATGTCTTTGGAAGGTGTAAAAAGTTAACAATGTCTGGAACATAGTAGATGCTAAGTAAATATTTCCTGAGAAACAATACTGTTTTACTACACTATTTCATGTAACTCACAATTTCAATCAAAATGGTTACAGCTTTGATCTCTAATATCCCTTTCATGTCTAGAATTCCTGAGTTAAAATATAGAAATCACATCCTCTCAGCTGTTAGGCATCTGAACATACAAATAGCAATGCTGACCTGGAAATGTAAGACTGACTGAGTTTCAGGAAATCTATTCCACATCCCAGAAAGCAACATAGCGTTGTACGTATCATATCAAAAAATGAGGCAATACAATCAAACTAGGTCTCAAGAAGTTAGAGCCTTCTCTTCAATTTTGTGATAAAAAATAATTTTACATTTGAAACTATATCAAAATTATATTTTACAAGTTAATCAAGCACATACACATTTTGCTATATTTTATGAGAGACGTGCTCCCTTAATACTCACGAGATCCGCATATTTCTTACAGAGAGCTGCCAGCTTCTCCTCTGGAGTTGAAAGAGCATTTAAGGCTTGCATCAGTAATAATACTTCTCTTCCTGATGATTAATAAGATAAAAGGAAAAAAAATTATTGGAAATGTGAAATTAATCCAATCTGTAAATTCTGGATAAAACTTATCTTCAGACACCCAGAGTATTATTTAACTCTCTAACTAGATATAGAGATTTACCTGCTATATAAGAGAAACTATTTTCAAATTCTGCTTTACTAGGGCCCTGCTCCCCAAATTTCTTCACTTACCAACCAACACTGCTAGCCGTTAGCTGTTTGGCACTTAAACAGTAAGAAGAACACCTACTGAAAGTTTCAATGCTCTTGCCTAACCGCTGATCCCTAATTAAGACATTTTACAAGGGCAGGAATGTTTTTAAAAGCTACCCCCTAGCCAAGGACAAATATACAAGGAAGTTAAGAAGGCTGTTCAGCTAGTACGCTCTGCCTATCTAAGAGGCACATAAGCCCCTGTGACACACAACTTTTCCTATGACCAATCTGATTCATGATTGTTTACTCATGATTAACTAAGCATATTCCGGGTGTTAACCAAGTTTCGGGCCAAGAATAGGAAGTCAAATTGGCTCTTCCCTTGGGGAAAACAGTTTTGAAAGAATACTTAATAATTCTGGCAGGAAGAAGCAGGTGAGATAGGTGGGGGCAAACAGTGCTTCAAAGTAAGCGACAATGTTCTGTCTCTTACGCTGGGAGTAGGCACTTTTTATTTTCTAAAATGTGCACTCTTGTATGCAGGCTATTTTCACTGAAAGAAATCCAAGGAAAACACTGATGTTTGGTATACTGTATAGACTGCTGTGGGGAGAGGGAGCAGAGACAGGCTGACTTCAAAAAGAATACTTTCCTATGCACACAAAATTTCAGTACTGAAACCTTTTCTCATTCAGATGAAGGCCAAATAAGATAATTACTGAATGTGTAAGAAATAACAATAAAGTAAACTGCAAATTTATGAAGATTTTAAACTCCAACTATTTTCAACTACTGAAACAATTTTCATCTGACCATATCTCACCCACATTGTTGAGGCTACTGATTCTGAACATATGTGTCTTGTCTGCAGAAAATTATAAAGACTTTTCGTATTCCTATAAATTTTAAAGTCTTAAAGGGTAGCAGAAAATGGATTAAGAAAGAAAATTCCAAGTTATAAGTGTGATAACTTCAGATATATAACAACTTCTGATAACTTCAGATATCACTGAAATCAAACAAGGTAAATGTTAGGGACAACAGGAACAAAAAGCTGAGGGGCAACCAGTGAGGCAAAACAGGATTTCAGATTTCATTTGTTATTTTAACTCATCACCTTCTCAATCCTAACTGCCAAAATAACATGGCAGAAGGGAGAAAACAAACCCTGAAAACCAGTCGTATTAGCCCACTTTCTAAACTATAGACAACATATATTATTTCCAAATTTTAGTGAGTGTTCTTCAAGGAAACTGAGCAAATATACAGGTTTCGCAGGAATTATTGGTCAGACTACTTTAAAAGATCAAACAACAAGGCAAATCAAATACTTCGTCTGCCAAACTGGCCACAGATTTTTTTCAGGAAAAACACTCCTTGATTCTTCAGGGAGAAATAACTAAGGCTCCTAAAATTGAGTTTCCTACTCTGCTGTTTTTGACTCCTACATATAATTGATCAGGCAGCCCTGACCAAAGAAAATAGGTGTATTAGCTAAACAGTATCTACCTCAAAACTGGCCAATTTCTGTAGTTACCTTGCGCTACAGAAAATGTAATTTAAATGAGCAGCGTGTGAAAATGACCAACCACACAGTAGAGATGATTACCTGAGGTTTTTCCTTTGTTCCTGTTGCAGTCTGAATCTTGTGGACCATCAGAGGGATCTGATCCAGCTTCTGGCCCAGGAGGTTCCTCTCCTGGCTCCCATATGCAGTACTCTGGGCTCAGCAAATTCCTGTTCTTTGTTATAAAGTTACTGCTCTCATCCTCATCCAATGAATGCTTGTTACTTGTGCCACCACAATCTGAGTCTCGATGTTGAAGAATATCATCTGACTGAGGGTTATGCAGCATATCTGCTTTTACTTGTAGCCTGCAAACTCTAGATTCTTCCACTGTGGCAATCACAAGCTAGAGGGACTGAGGAGAAAAATAGGAACAAAGGGGTTAAATCAAATGCAACCAAGGGAGGAAAAGTATGCAGTACAGAAAAATACAGTTTCCCATCCCACTTTGCTCATGTTTAAAGTACTCTTTACTTATTGCACTTGGTACAAGCAATAGGCATCTCATCGTGCTTTTTTTTATGTTTCATAGTAGATTATCAGACAATGATGCTTCTTAGAAGCAAAGGAGGGAAAAGGAGGGGAGGGACCACCATAATTTTGGGACAGGAAACTCCAAGGCTTTGTCCCTCTGACAACTAATGTGCCGGCAGATCTATCAGAATCACCTTCTGCAGAACTCTGGAATCTTCTAAATACTAACAACACAAAATGAAAACTTACAGCCCAAATGGAAGGCTTAGTGAATAAAAAGCAGCTGCTGTGTGGTAGGAAAGCAGTGTGGGATTTTAACCTTCCAACCTACCACTCCCTAAACCCTCGGTCAACAGCAGCTGTAAGGACAGCAGCCCACACTTCTACTGCAAGCCTACTAGTGCCAGAGGGAATAATACGGACATTATTTTGCAAGGACTGTGGTCCAGTTCAACCTTCCTGGCAGCTCCATGAGAAACCTGCACACGAGTCTGCCCCTGTTTTGCCCTTAGGAGAGCTGTCTCAGGGCTGAGGCAGCTTGCTGGGAAGCTTCCAATAAAAGCATTAAACGCACAAGTATTGACTACACTTGCCTGGGGTGAGGGGCAAAAATCAAGAAAAAGCAACAGACAGAGAGAAAAACCTGAGAAGAGAGAGACTGGGAAGGGAGACGACAGAGACTCTTAAAAGCTCCCACGTAAGACTAATCTTTTGTCTCTGCCTGGCCTTCAGAATGGCCTTCAGCAGAAATGAAGGCTAAGGCAAAGTTGTAAACACCCTGGCTAAGCATTCTAAGCTGCTAAAAAGCAAAAGAGGAAACATGTCTTGCTTACTGATATGGACCTAGTCTCTCTCTCTCTTCATGCCCACTGATTTCTTCCTGTGTGGCCTGGGTGTACTCTGATTTTAGCCACCTTCAGGAGAAAGATGGCTAGTGTTGAGGCCAAGGTCTCCCCATCCCCAAATGGAACCAAAGGCCATACACACCTATCCTTGTAAGCTGGGTCACTGTAGAGAACAGAGGGACTCAAACCTTCACGGCTCTGTTAGAAATAGGTACCCAAGTCACCGTCTCTTCTGGTTCCTTGGGGATAAGAGGTTTCTGAATTCAACTCTAGGGGTTTTGGGCAGGCTTCACAGTAGACCAATGAAGCTAGATCAATCAGCTTTGGGCTGATTCAATGTACTATTATTGTTGCTTCTTTATGTGCATGTATCGTGGAAGTTGTTATACGCATTCATGAACACATTACAGAAGAAGTGTAATATGGTTTTACTTAATCATTCCATAGGTGCCAGTGGGGATCCTCCCATTTGGAAAAGCCATAAATAGACTCTATCTTTGGGACCCATAAACCATAGCGACTCCTGTGTGTTTCAAGTCTCTGTGATACAGGCAAGCAAGGAAGCAACCTCCCTGACATACTGGATATATCCCTTTCGAAAAGCAGCAATTAGCTTGTCTCTGGGCTCCTGCAAACACTGAACACCTAATCCACAGAGCCCTCCTGAGTCTCTGGCCTGATATTTACCTTTTGGATGGGTCAACTCAGTCTGTAAGACTAATCATGTAGGAAAGGCCCAGGGAGCTTCATTCATCAAATCGAAATGGTTTGGTCAGGAATTTAGCCAGCCACACCCCAACAGCATAGCCACTTGACAAAAAATTGTCAGTTGCCATTTGGGATATCATTGCCTATGGCAGCCACTGGCCCAGTGGGATTCACAGAGGCTCTCCAAATGCCTCAGTCTGGTTTCCTGATTGTTCAGTTAAGCCGACACCCAATGGTGTCCAGTGGGCTGCTGTGGCTGCTTTGACTCAGCACGTTATGAAGAAACAAGAATAGACATGGTTACTCTGTTGGGTGGGCAGAACTCAAGTTAATTCTTGCTCTGGCCTATACCTCCCTGACACAACGCTTTACAGCCTACCTGTTTGGTCTATAGCTTAGAAAACCATACAGACCGGCAGATGACAGACCTTGCTCTTTAACACCCCAAACTGAGGAAATAAATCACAGCTACTAAACAAATCATGTGTTGTTCACATAGATGCCCACAGTGAGTAAAATCAAGCTACCAGTCAAGACTGCACCACCCAGACTGGCCACGGTTGCTAAGTGGATTGCAGTCATTGCACTAGTCACGGCTACATGTCCATTATCATAGAAAGGGCCTTTACAGAGTAAAGGATTCTTCATTTTTGATGCAGAGGCTACCACTCTACGCTAGACTTATACTAGAGGGAGGGACATCACTGAAACTACTGAGGTGGGCATTTCCAAAAGCTCATTTCTACACGAAGCAATGATTAAGCTGGCAAAAACTGTCCAAATCAACTCTTTTAAAACTCTGGAATCTAATCAAAATTTAAAACAACCAGAGGAGTGATTACTGAAAAAAGAAGCTCCTACATTTTAGTAATGGAACACTGTGGCTTTTTAACTTACCTGCCTACCATCCCCTAACCCCCAGCTTGGAGGCAGCTAGCATTTCTGGTGTAGCTTGCTGCTGCCAGAGCAGGTAACAGAGACCTTGGTCTTAAGAGCTCCGAAAATGGGTATCTTGGATCTATATGGCAGCTCCTTGAGGAGCAGCTCAGGCATAAGCCTTTGGTTTGCCAGCTTCACATTTTCTCAGGGCTGATGCAGTCTCCTGGTGTCAAATGCTAAAATAAAAGCCACAGCTGCCAGGGCTAAGGAATAACATACAGGGCAAGCAGCTGACAGACAGAAAAGTCTGGAAAGGATGAGGATGGAAAAGAACAGATGTGGAAGGATAAAAGCCCCAGGCAACCAAGAAATCTAGAAGAACACAGGCACATCCAGGGCAGGATGCATGCTCACGAAAGACATCAGAAGACCCTAAGCTTTTATATCTGGCTGTACACAGGACGAAGTACATGCTATGGCAAGTTTTATATGGCCCAGCTAAGTGTTAAAGCTAACAAACAATTGGCAAAGACCTGTAGAGTTTGTTTTTTCGTTGGTTGTTGCTCCAGGCTTCAAAGGAACTTCTTTCAAATCACTAACTGATCTCTAAGCTAATAGAAGAGACTTCAGAGACTACAGGACAAAGAATACAGTCTTTACAAAACAGCTCACTATACAAATCAGAAAAAGTCACTAAACAAATGACTACAACACATAACAAGCAGCAACAACAAACCCCAGGGTTGGGGGAGAACCCCATTTCCAGAGCTCAGTGGTAACCGCCCATTTCTTACTCACTGCCGTCTTGACCAAACTTTAGTCAACCTTCTTCTCTCCTTCCCACAGACCCCCGAATTCTGGCTTACCCATGATCAAGCACTACACTGCAAAATATACTCCCTATTAACAACTCATCCCAAGATTTGGGTGAGACACGTATCTTGTCACCTGCACCAAATCACCCTGTCTGATCATTCACTCTCCTTTACTTGCTTAATTTTCCCTCAAAGAGTTTTTACTATCTTGCTTACCCCTCCCAATAAAAATCATTCTCTGCTTTTGAGACACTTCTGGACTTCTGAAATTAGTGTTCTGTTGCAGTAGTCTCTTCCAATAAGGTCTCTTATCTAAATCAAGACTTGTTTTTGTTTGACAGTCACATTATAATATTCAAAACATTCAGTTGCCAACAAAAAAATTACAAGTCATTTAAAGAAACATGGAAGTATAGGCAATTCACAGGAATATAAGAAATAAAGACAAAACGACCTTGAGGAAGCCCTGGTACTGGACTTACTAAATATAGATTTTAAACCAACCATTGTAAATATGCTCAAAGAACTAGAGAAAACCACAGACAAAATGCTAAAGGAAATCAGAAAAACAATGTATGAACAAAATAACAGCATCAATGAAAAGATAAACATTTATTAAAAAAGAAACCAAATAGAAATCTCAGAGTTGAAAAGTACAATAACTGAAATAAAAAATTCACTAGAGAGGTTCAACGGCAGATTTTAGCAGGCAGAAGAATCAGCGAACTAGAAGCTAGGTCAAGTGAAATTATACACTCTGATAAAACGGAAAGAAAAATGAATGAAGAAAAATTAACAGAGCTTAGGAGCCTTGTGGGACACCATCAAGTATACCAGCATACAAATAATGAGAGTTACAGAGGAAGGGGAGAGACAGCGGCAGAAAGAATATCTGAAGAAATGATAGCCAAAACACTTCTCACATTTCATGAAAACCATTAATCTACAAATCCAAAGAGCTCAACGAACTCTAAGTATAATAAATCAAAGCCTATCCTTCAAAATGAAGGACAGACGTTAAAATATTCCCAAATACATAAAAGCTGAGGAAATACTTTACTAGTAGACCTGCCGTACAAAAACCACAAATGGAGTCCTTCAGACAGAAATGAAAGGACATTCCACCTTAACTCAAAGCCATACAAAAAAATAAAGAATAGTAAAGGTAACTAAACAGATACATATAAAAGCCAGAATTATTGTATTTTTGGTTTGTTAACTCCTTTATTCCCCACGCAACTTAAAGATATATTTACAAAATAATAATTATAAATCAATGTTATTAGCACAGGCTGTATAAAGATGTAATCTATGACAATAACAAGGAAGAGAACAGAAGTGTATAGAAGCAGATTTTCTGTATACTATTGAAGCTAAGTTATTAATTCAAACCAGTTTCTTATAAATTTAAGATGTCAATTGTAATCCCCAGGGAACCACTAAAGAAGTAACTAAACAATATACAAAACAGGAAAGGAGAAGAGAATTAAAATGCTACACTACCAAAAACTCAAACACAAAAGAAGGCAATAAAGAAGAAAGTGAGGAAAAAATAGAAAACAGAGTAAAACGGCAGGAGTAAATCCTTCCTTATCAGTAATTAAGTGTAAATGGAGTCAACTTTCCAATCAAAAGGCAAAGAATGACAAACGGATTTTGAAAAACCATAATCGAACTATAAGCTCTCTACAAGAGACTCACTTCAGATATAAGTACACAAATGGATTTAGAGTGAAACAACAGAAAAGGGTATTACAAAAATAAAAATAGTAAGCAAAAGAGAGGTAGGGTGGCAATCCTAAAATTAGGCAAAATAGACAAGGTAAAAATTGTTACGAGACAAAGGTATTGTATATTGATAAAAGGTTCAATCCATGAAAAATAGATAATTATAAATTTATATGCACCTACCAACAAAACCCCAAAATATAAGTAAAAATGAACATAAGAGCAGGGAAAAAAGAGCAGTTCTAAAATAATGGAACCCAATAAAACCCATCTCCTTGATTAAAAAGGGTGACAACAGAGTCACTTTTAATTTCCTCATTTTTAAAAAAATAACACAATTATACATTACCTCTGCTTCCTGAAAAAGAGGAGCAGGCATTAAATTAGAATTAAGGAATAGTTTTTCAAGTCAGTGACGCAAAGGAAATAAAAAAAATTTAGGGTCATAAAGAACTTACCTAAAAGTGATTTTTACAGATACATGACATTCACCCAACTTTTTTAAATGAAAATTCAAAAAGTAATAATTAAGCATTTCAATTCCACATCATAGTAAAACAAGGAACGAAGAAATCAAAACTAGAAACATGTCAGAAAAGCATGAGCAAAGAAAATAATGTAAAGTGAATATACAAAACTGAGACAGTAGAGATACGAGTCTGACTATTCATACCTGGATAACCAAAACACGTTGCTCATTAAAGGGTCATTACCTTAAACATTTAACTTGGTCATTTCAAAAGCTAACTGATTCAACTTTTTTTCCTAATGCAACAAAATTCAACTTCTATCCTCACCCCAAGTGGTATAAACAGGAACTTACGTCTTAAATTGCATAGGTGTTTTTTTATTTTGTTTTTTTTAATCAGAGTTGTCTCTGGGAGAAAAACCTAGGAAATCTCTGTCACCCAAAACGACAATTTTGAATCTCTAGAGTTTATTCGATCCACAGCTTCTTTTCCAATGCTGCAAGTACTGGATCTTTCAGAATATCAAGAAAGAGATGGGGAAAAAAAGATAACAGAAGTAGTAACACTTTCGTACAGAAAATACATGAAAATAACTGACCTTAGAAACAGGTCCCAAAAAGCTAATTTTTGACAATGTGCTCAAATGGGATCTTCTGAAGTTCACTGAACATGTTACAAAAATATTATTTCGTAATTTCATACAGGAGTAAATGTTTCAATATGTTCAAGAAAAAGAAAAAGTTTCCACCTTCCAGGCCCTTTCCCTGCAGTTTTCCACTCGAGAGCTCCAAAAAACGATATATCGTTGGCCCATTCACCGCGTGAACTTGTTCGAATTCCAGGCACTGACCCCACAAGTGGATTCCCATTCTGAAGGAGATCTCGATTTCCCTCGATTTTTATGCAGAGAGACCAAAAAAAAAAAAAAAAAAACTCCTTGATGTAGGTAAAGTAAGACAAGGGGGATGTTCCAGCATCTCTCAGACCTAGACCAAAGGCCGGGTAAGGGTGGCGCTCCAGCACACAGCAAACGAAAGAGAGACAAAATGGAAATAAAGAAAGGTAATTAGAAAGACAAGTTATTACGCGACGATGCTCTTCAACTCTCCTGGACCGAGGTCCTCCGACATCAGCTCTGCGTCTCCGGCCCTGAACGTTGACCTGTCGCTGACGCCAAGAGCTAACGTCTCGGGAACCAAGAGGCCCTAGCAGCACAGCCGCGACCGCTGACCTGTCTGCGCGGTGGCAGGGAGCAAAGCAAGACCCGGAAATGGGGGCGAAACGCAGCTCTGCTCGCGCGCCATTATCTAACTAGGAAACAAGCTCGCCTGCGCTGCCCGGACGCACGCCGCAGAGCGCCCCGGGCACTAGCCGAAACCCCCAGGACGGCGAACTCTTGACCCCAGGTAGTGTGCCGGCGCCCAGCACCGAGAGTACAGGAACCGCGGGGTCTGGGAGAGAGCACACTAGGCTCCTGGGACCCTGCGGCGGCGGCAGCACATGGCCATCACACCTGGCGCGCCGCCTCCTTGCACCTCTTCCTTCCCAAAGAAGACTGCGTTCCCTGCCCTCCCCCTTTCCCACCCGCACGCCTCGAAAGCCCAGCCGTATCCTCCATCCCATTTATTCCCACCTCACGGCGCCCGCGTGCACACACACACACACACAAAACACTCACCTGCTCCCACTGTCGTCACCCCAAGAGAAAAGAAAGTCGAATATTAGTCCCGGCTAAGATAACCCAAGAGAGTGAACAAGTGATCCCGTAAAAGGTAGTACTCTCCTCCGCCCTCCTCCCTCACCGCCAAGCGACAACCCGAGCATCTCCGGGACTGACCTGATTCCGGCTCTGTAGCCGTACGCCACGTCCGGCCTCAATCGTCTCCTCCGCTTGACTACCTCTTTTACGTACGTCGCCAAGAAGTGACGAACGCCGCCAAACCCGCAGTGTGTGCCGGCGCTCTGACGGTCTCAAGGCCTCGGTCGCAGTTTATGAACCCCGGCGGCCAATCCCTGCACGCGAGATTCTTCACGTGACCGGAGGAGGTTGGCCCCGGAGGGGATGGAGTCGGGTGGGTGTCGGCCCCATTGAAGACTGCGCTGGGTTTCAGGGCCGCAAGGCAGACACACGCCGCCGCAGTCTGCGCAGACCCAGATAAACAATGTGGCACGAATTGCCACTCTCAGCGAGCGGCGCAGCCATCGTTCGCCGGCCGGGATGCAGACTAGAGCGTAATTTGCTGTTGTGAGACGAGGACACAGTCCACTGCGCTGCGAGTGCAGCCTACTGGAACTTGTAGTTTTCTGGGGGAGATGTCCCGCTGGTGGAAGATAGTCGAAAAACTTTAGAGGTACTCCAGTGTTCAGAAGGGCAGGAGATCAGGGTCAGTTGAGAACAGTCATACTGTTGTGGTTTTGTTCTTGTTGGGTTATCTTATGGAGGCCTCCCAAATCATTCCCTAAATGATTTGGGAATAAGAGGACGAACTTCACAAAAAGCAGAGGATTATTTAAAGGTCTAATTTACAATTAGACCTTTCAGACTCTTGACACTTGCCAAAGCCCTACCCCTCCACCAGAACCTTGATCATAGGTTACCTGCCCCAAGTTACTGTGCAATGGACCCCATGTTCCATTGGCTTTGGCGGACCCGCCACGGCTTGAAGACAGTGCTCCGCAATTAGTTGGCGCTTAGTACTTGTTGAATGGATCCTACTGTCTCCACTATCTGTTTAATCACTTGGATTTGTAACAAGTTTGCTTTGCTGAGTCAATTTTTTGTTGTTCTGGGTATGAAAGGTTGTTAAGAAGGTTCCTGAAGAATGTTCCCTATTTCTATTTGATGGCATCAGACCTACAAAAATCAAGACTTTGTTTTGTTTTGTTTTTGGCTATAATTCACTCCATAAAATTTGCCAGGTTAAAGTGAACAATTCCGTAATTTTTACTATATTCATAAGGTTGAGCAACCATCATTACTGTTTAATTCCAGAACATTTTCATCATCGTCCCAGAAAAAAACATACTCTTTAACAACCCCACATTCTCCCTTCACTCCAGCTATTGGCAATTACAAATCTACTTTCTAACTCTATGTTTGCCTATTTTTTACATTTCACATGAATGAATCGTAACATATGTGGGCTTTTGTGTGTGGTTTCTCTCACTTACCATGAAGGTTTCAAGATTGTAACATCTATCAGTTCTTCATTCCTTCTTAGGGCTCCATAATGTTCCATTGGTTGGACCCACAACATTTTCTTTATCCATTCATCTGTCAATGGACATTTAGATTGTTGCCACTGTTTGGCTATAGGGAATAGTGCTACCATGAACATTTATGTAAAAATATTTGTTTGTTTTTAATTCTTTGGGGTATATACCTAAGAATCAAGTTGCTGGATCATATGGTAATTCTAAACTTAACTTATTGAGGAACTGACAAAAATGTTTTCCACAGCAGCTGCACAATTTTATCTTCCCACTAGCAACATATGAGAATTCTAACTTCTTCATGTACTCACAAACACTTACTATCCGTTCTTTTGATTACAACCCTCCATAGGGTATGAAGTGGTATCTTCTCATAGTTTTGATTTGTATTTCCATGACAGTTAATGATATTGAGCATCTTTTTGTGTGCTTCTTGGCCATTTATATCTTTTTTGGGGGCCTATTCAAATCTTTTGCCCTTTTAAAATTTGGGTTGTCATTTATTATTGAGATGTAAGAGTTCTTTATTCATTCTGAATACAAGGTGTATGTTTGATATAGTTTGCAAATACTTTCCCCAATCTGTCAGTGACCTTTTCAATTTCTTCATGGTTTCTTTTGCCCCATAAAAGTTTTTAATATTGATGAAATCCAGTTTATTTATTTGCACATATACTTTTGACGTTCTATCTTAGAAACCATTGCCTATTCCTAGGACATGATGACTTATGGCTATGTTTTCTCCTAAAAGTTTTTATAGTTTTAGTCCTTACATTTATAACCTTCAACCATTTTGAATTAGTTTTTGTATATGGTGTATGGTACAGTCCAACCAGAGAGTTCTTTTACTTTATAACCAGTTATCCCAGTGCCATTTGTATAAGAGACTGTTTTTACCCCATTGAATGGTTTTGGCACCCTTGTTGAAAATCGGTGACCGTACATGTGATTCTTTATTTCTGAACTCTAAATTTTATCTCATTTGATGTACATGTTTATTGTGAAAGTTAATAAAGGAAACCTCAACTAAAATTGGGGTTGGGAAAGCCTTTAGAGGGAGCTCTCATACCCAACAACTCTTTGCCAATTACCCCAAACAGGAAGAGAGAGTACCTGGCATCTCCAACAGGAAGGTGTCTACTTTACTACTGTGGCAAGAGGAAGATTTTCTTCATGCCCAGCAACAACCCCTGCCAATGGAAAATGCTCCAGCTCAGCCAGTGAGAAGCCGTCATCACCCTGAACTCTTACTAGCCTTCAACGAAATTTTTCACTTTTTCTTTGCTAATGACTTCCTCACCCCACCTCCTACCTAAAAAAGCCTTCCATTTTGTGTAATTCCTTGAGTATCTCTCTTCTTCCTGAGAGGCTGCACAGTTTGTGAATCATTTGGTAAAGCCAAGTGGTTTTTCAAACTTACTCAGATTTAGTTTAGTTTAGTTACTTTTTCAGGAAGATTAGCCTGAGCTAACATCCTGTGCCAATTCTCCTCTTTGTGCTGAGAAAGATTGGCCCTGTGCTAACATCTGTGCCCATCTTCCTCTATTTTATATGGGACACCGCCACAGCATGGCTTGACAAGTGGTGCATCCATGCGCACCCAGGATCCAAACCTGCAAACCCTGGCAGCCAGAGCAGATTGCGCACACTTAACACTACACATCAGGCTGGCCCCACAATTTAGTTTTTAACACTATCATTAGGCTATTACTGCGCTGTATTTGCTTTGTGGTAAATTTTGAAATTCTGACATGGAAGTCTTCCAACTTTGTTTTCAAGGTTGACTTGGTTTTCCAGGCCCATTGTAATTCCATATGAATTTTAGGATCAGCTTGTGCATTTCTGTAGAAACAAAACAAACACATGTAGAGAAAAGACAAGTGTGATTTTGACAGGGAATGCTTTGAAGCTGTAGATCAATTTGGGATCAGCTGTAGATCAGCTTTTGATCAGTATTGCCATCCTAACAGTATTTACTCTTCCAATACATGAACACAGGTGTCATTCTTTTTATTTTTTTTAAGGTCTTTCTAAATTTCTTTCATCAGTATTTTGTAGTTTTCATGTACAAGGCTTGCACTTCTTTGGTTAAATTTATTCATATGTATTTTATGTTTTTTCGATGCTATTATAAAAGAAATTTTTTTAAAATTTTTTGTTTATTGCAGTAACAATAGTTTATAACATTGTATAAATTTCAGGTGTACATCGTTATACTTCTATTTATGCATAGATTACATCATGTTCACCACCCAAATACTAATTACAACCCATCACCACACACATGTGCCGAATTATCCCTTTCACCCTCCTACCTCTCCCCTTCCCCTCTGGTAACCACCAATCCAATCACTGTCTCTATGTGTTTGTTTATTGTTGTTATTATCTACTACTTAATGAAGGAAATCATACGGTATTTGATCTTCTCCCTCTGACTTATTTCACTTTGCATAATACCCTCAATGTCCAACCATGTTGTCATAAATGGCTGGATTTCATTGTTTCTTATGGCTGAGTAGTATTCCATTGTGTATATATACCACAGCTTCTTTATCTGTTCGTCCCTTGATGGGCACTTAGGTTGCTTCCAAGTCTTGGCTGTTGTGAATAACGCTGCAATGAACACAGGAGTGCATGTATCTTTACGCACTGGTGTTTTCAAGTTCTTTGGATAAATACCCAGCAGTGGAATAGCTGGATCATATGGTAGTTCTAGCCTTGATTTTTTGAGGAATCTCCATACTGTTTTGCATAGTGGCTGCACCAGTTTGCACTCCCACCAGCAGTGTATGAGAGTTCCCTTCTCTCCACAGCCTCTCCAACATATGTTGTTTCCTGTCTTGTTAACTATAGCCATTCTGAAGGGCGTGAGGTGGTATCTCATTGTAGTTTTGATTTGCATTTCCCTGATAGTTAATGATTTTGAACATCTTTTCATGTGTCTGTTGGCCATCTGTATATGTTCTTTGAGAAATGTCTGTTCAGGTCTTTTGCCCATTTTTTAATTGGGTTGTTAGTTTTTTTGCTGTTGAGATGCATGAGTTTTTTATATATTTTAGAGATTAACCACTTATCAGATGTATGGTTTGCAAATGTCTTCTCCCAATTGTTAGGTTGTCTTTTCGTTTTGTTGATGGTTTCCTTTGCTGTGCAGAAGCTTTTTAGTTTGATGTAGTCCCATTTGTTTATTTTTTCTATTGTTTCTCTTGCTCGGTCAGACATGGTGCTTAAAAATATGTTGCTAAGACTGATGTCAAAGAGTGTACTGCCAATGTTTTCTTCTAGAGGTTTCACAGTTTCAGGTCTTACATTCAAGTCTTTAATCCACTTGGAGTTAATTTTTGTGTATGGTGTAAGGTAAGGGTCTACTTTCATTTTTTTGCATATGGCTATCCAGTTTTCTCAACACCATTTGTTGAAGAGACTTTCTTTTCTCCATTGTATGTTCTTGGCTCCTTTGTCAAAGATTAGCTGTCCATAGATGTATGGGTTTATTTCTGGGCTTTCCATTCTTTTCCATTGATCTGTGTGTCTGTTTTTGTGCCAGTACCATGCTGTTTTGGTTACTATAGCTTTGTAGTATATTTTGAAATCAGGGAGTGTGATATCTCCAGCTTTGTTCTTTTTTCTCAGGATTCCTTTAGCTATTCGGGGTGCTTTGTTTTTCCATATAAATTTTAGGATTCTTTGTTCTATTTTTGTGAAAAATGTTGTTGGAACTTTGAGAGGGATTGCATTGAATCTATACATGGCTTTAGGAAGTATGGACATCTTAACTAAGTTAATTCTTCCAATCCAAGACCACAGAATATCTTTCCATTTCTTGGTGTCTTCTTCAATTTCTTTCAGCAATGTTATATAGTTTTCGGTGTACAGATCTTTCATCTCTTTGGTTAAGTTTATTCCTAGGTATTTTATCCTTTTTGTTGCAATTGTAAATGGGATTGTATTCGTAATTTCTCTTTCTGCTACTTCGTTGTTAGTGTATAGAAATGCAACTGATTTTTATATGTTGATTTTGTATCCTGCAAATTTACCATATTCGTTTATTACTTTTAAAAGTTATGTGGTGGATTCTTTAGCGTTTCCTATATATAAAATGATGTCATCTGCAAATAGTGAGAGTTTCACTTCTTCCTTTGCAATTTGGACCCCTTTTATTTCTTTCTCTTGCCTGATTGCTCTGGCTAGGACTTCCAGTACTATGTTAAATAGGAGTGGTGAGAGTGGGCATCCTTGTCTGGTTCCCATTCTTAGAGGGATAGCTTTCAGTTTATCACCATTTAGGATGATATTAGCTCTGGGTTTGTCATATATGGCCTTTATTATGTTGAGGTACTTTCCATCTATCCCCATTTTATTCAGAGTTTTTATCATAAATGGATACTGTATCTTGTCAAGTGCTTTCTCTGCATCTAATGAGATAATCGTGTGATTTTTATTCTTCATTTTATTAATGTGGTGTATTACGTTGATTGATTTGTGAATGTTGAACCATCCCTGCATACCTGGAATAAATCCCACTTGATCATGGTGTATAATTTTTTTAACGTGTTTTTGTATGCGATTTGCTAGTATTTTGTTGAGGATTTTTGCATCGATGTTCATCCGTGATATTGGCCTGTAATTTTCTTTTTTTGTGTTGTCCTTGTCTGGTTTCGGTATCAGGGTAATGTCGGCTTCACAGAATGAGTTAGGGAGCTTTCCCCCCTCCCCAATTCTTTGGAGGAGTTTGAGAAGGATAGGTATTAAGTGTTCGTTGAATGTTTGGTAGAATTCACCAGGGAAGCCGTCTGGTCCTGGACTTTTATTTTTGGGCAGGTTTTTGATTACTGTTTTGATCTCCTTACTGGTGATTGGGCTATTCAAATTCTCTACTTCTTCTTGATCCAGTTTTGGAAGGTTGTATGATTCTAAGAATTTATCGATTTCTTCCAGATTGTCAAATTGGTTGCATAGAGCTTTTCATAATATTCTCTTATAATCTTTTGTATTTCTGACGTGTCTGTTGTAATTTCTCCTCTTTCATTTCTGATTTTACTTATTTGTGCCTTCTCTCTTTTTTTCTTGGTGAGTCTAGCTAAAGGTTTGTCAATTTTGTTGATCTTTTCAAAGAACCAGCTCTTGGTTTTATTAATTTTTTCTATTGTTTTTCTGTTCTCTATTTCATTTATTTCTATTCTGATTCTGTTATTTCCCTTCTTCTACTGATTTTGGGCTTTGTTTGTTCTTCTTTTTCCAGTTCCTTTAGGTGCATTGTTAGATTGTTTATTTGAGATTTTTCTTGTTTGTTGAGATAGGCCTTTATCACTATAAACTTCCCTCTTAGAACCGCTTTTGCTGTATCCCATAAATTCTGGCATGTCGTATTTTCATTTTCATTTGTCTCCAGGTATTTTTTTATTTCTTCTTTGATTTCTTCATTGACCCAGTCATTGTTCAGTAGCATTTTGTATAATCTCCACGTATTTGTGGCTTTTCTGATTTTCTTCCTATAGTTGATTTCTAGTTTCATACTGTTGTGGTCAGAAAAGATGCTTGGTATTATTTCAATGTTCTTAAATTTATGGAGACTTGTTTTGTGGCCTAATATGTGATCAATTCTGGAGAATGTTCCATGTGCATTTGAAAAGGATGTGTATTCTTCAGTTTTTGGATGGAATGCTCTGTATATATCTACTAGGTCCATCTGTTCTAGTGTGTCATTTAAGGCCAATGATTCCTTATTGATCTTCTGTTTGGATGATCTATCCTTTGGTGTAAGTGGAGTGTTAAAGTCCCCTACTTTTATTGTGTTACTGTCTATTTCTGTGTTTATGTCTGTTAATAAATGCTTTATATATTTAGGTGCACCTACGTTGGGTGTGTAGACTTTTCAAGTGTTATATCCTCTTGATGGATTGTCCCCTTGATCATTATGTAATGCCCTTCTTTATCTCTTTTTACAGTTTTTGTTTTAAAGTCTATTTTGTCTGATATGAGTACTGCTACCCCAGCTTTCTTTTCATTGCCATTTGTGTGGAGTATCTTTTTCCATCCCTTCACTTTCAGTTTGTGAGTGCCTTTAGGTCTGAAGTGTGTCTCTTGTATGAAGCATATATATGGGTCTTGTTTTTTTATCCAATCAGCCACCCTATGCCTTTTAATTGGGTCATTTAGTCCACTGACCTTTAAAGTAGCTATTGATAAGTATGTACTTACTGCCATTTTTTAACTTTTTTCTCAGTGTTTTAGTAGTCCTTCTCTGTTCCTTTCTCGTTCTATACAGAATTGGTGGTCTCTTTAGTTTGACCTCTGTCTGAAAGCTCTACTCTTTAACTCCCCTCCTCCCTCATTTTATATTTTTGATATCATATCTAACCTCTTTTTTGTGCATTTGTATCCATTTCCCTCCTCATGGAAATAGATAATGTTTCCTATTTCTGGTCTTCTCTTTTCCCCTTAAATCAGTCCCTTTAACATTTCTTGTAGCACTTGTTCTTGGTGACAAACTCCTTTAATTTTTGCTTGTCTGGGAAATTTTTGTTCTCTCCTTCCATTTTGAATGATAATCTTGCTGGGTAGAGTATTCTTGGCTGTAAATTTTTTGCTTTTAGCACTTTAAATATATCGTGCCACTCTCTTCTAGCCTATAAGGTTTCTGCTGAGAAGTCAGCTGATAGCCTTATGGGGTTTGCTTTGTATGTAACTTGACATTCTCTTGCTGCTTTTAGCATTCTCTCTTTATTTTTAATTCTAGACATTTTGATTATGAGTGTCTTGTTGTGGGCCTCTTCGGGTTTATCTTGTTTGGGGCTCTCTGTGCTTCCTGTACCTGGATGTCTGCTTCCTTCTTTAGGTTAGGAAAGTTTTCATCTATTATTTCTTGAAATAGATTCTCTGCCTCTTTGTCTCGCTCTTCCCCTTCCGGGACACCTATAACACGCATGTTAGTGCACTGGATGTTGTCCCAGAGGTCCCTTAGACTGTCCTTACTCTTTTTAATTCTTTTCTCTTTTACCTGTTCAGCTTGGGTAATTACTTCTAGTCTTTCGTCCAGCTTGCAGATCCGTTCTTCTGTATCCTCTACTCTGCTTTTGAGTCCCTCTAGTGAATTTTTCATTTCCAGTATCGTATTCTTCATTTCTGATTGGTTCTCTTTTATATCTTGCATCTTTTTGTTGACATTCTTACTGAGTTCATCTATTCTTCTCCCCACATGAGTGAGCATCCTTAACACTCTTAGTTTGAACTCTCTGTCAGGTAGGTTGCTCATTTCTGTTTCACTTAGTTCCTTTTCTGGAGTTTTGTCCTGTTACCTTACTTGGAATGTATTCCTTTGCCTCCTCATTTTGCCTCTTTCCCTGTTCTTGTGTCTACATATTAGATAGGTCAGCTACATCTCCTGCTCTTGGATAGGTGACCTTATACAAGTGATGCCTTAGGAGTCCTGCACTGTGCTTCCCTCAGTTCTCAGTGTTCCAGGGGTGACCCCTATGTGGGCTATGTGTATCCTTCTGTTGTGGCCTGTTTGCTCTCCCTGTATGCATCCTGGTAGGCCGAGTTATGCTCCTGGTCAGCTGTTGTAATGCTCAGCTGTTTGTAGTTGTTGTTGTCCTTCAGTCTCTTTATCAGGTGTGGGGATCCCCAGCACAGTTGGCTGCAAGTTCTACTACCACATTTGTGTTGCAGTATTTCTTTTTAAGTGAGTAGGCCCCCAGCGTGGCAGGTTGTTAGGCTCAGGGGCTTACAATTGCTATAAGCCTCCAGCCTTTAGGTCTCTTGTCAGCTCTCTGAGGGTTGCAGCTGGGTGGGGCTGGCCTCAGGCACAGGAGCACCCAATTGTTTCAGACTTTGGAAGGTGGGGCAAACCCCTATGTGGGTCTTTGAGAAGCACAAGTCTTCTGCAGCTGACAAGCCCTGCCGCCCACAGGTCCACACACACAGTCAACACACTCCTGCCCTGTGTGTGTGCCCCGACCTCCCAAAGTGGACCCAGTCTCTCCACTGCGGGAGCCCCACACACTCCACCACTGCCCCACACTCTCCACCGGCTCCTTGTGCACGCCCTGCTCTGCTGAATTCGGCTCAGTACCAGGCTGCAGAGAATCCAGTCACCAATCTATGCAGGCCCACAAGTTGCCTGAGGGCTTGTTGTTGGGTGGGGCCAGTCTCTAGGATGGGCTGCCTGCCCTGGCTGAGCTGGATTAAATCAGTGCTCTAGTGTTTGGGGCTGGCCTGGGCTAGCAGGCCCCAGGGAGAACTCCAATTGCGTCTGTGTCAGCATGCCCACACCAGGCCACAACGATGGCCGTCGCCAATGTCCCAGTCCCTGGACAGGTCTCACCTCTCACTACGATGCACTCAGGGCCTATTAGGTGAGTCTCTTTTCACCGAAGCACTGTGCACCTTTCTTTCTGGTGATTTTAGGATGCTTTCTGAAATGGGTAAGTTTGCGTGCGGGCCCTTTAAGAGCCGGTTTTAATTTCTTTGTGAATCAGGTTTTCTGGGGGTACTCCCCAATGTTTTAGTAGCAGGCAAAGTCAGATATTATGCCACTGGTCTCAATTGTGCTGGGTCCACAATATGCCTACAGCGGGGGCGCTCCCTGTCTCAGGGCCCTGCACCTCCAGGGAGGATGGGTACCTTTGGGCTGCTCCTGGGCACCGTGAAGCTGGCGGCTTGTGAAGGCAGCATTTTTTCTCTCCAGAAGGGAGTTTCTGCCTCTTCCACCTCAGTTAGGATTGTCCTTTGTTGCAAGAGTTCCTCTTATCCAGTTTTCAGTTCTGTCTCAGGGGTAATTTTTCCACAAGTAGTTGTAAATTGGCTGTGTGTGCGGGAGGAGGTGAGTTCAGAGGCTGCCTTCGCCGCCATCTTGACTTCTCTCATCCAGAAATGTTTTCTTATTTTCATTTTTGGATTATTTCTCATACATAGAAATACAACTAATTTTTGTGTTAATCTCATTTACTGCAACTTTGCAGAATTAATTTATCAGATGTATTAGATATGTGTGTGTTCATGTTCCCCAGTAATTTTTATATACAAAAGCATGTCTTACAAATACTATTTCTTCCTTTGCAAATCTAGATGCCTCCAGTTATTCTGTTTCTCCCTACTTAGTTCCTCAGTGTTGAGCAGTCAGGGGGAGTCTTTGAGTCAAACAACTCAGGCCTAAATTGCCAAGATAAAAGTTATGCAACGACCTTAAGAAGACAGAGGACTGAATATTTAGTCCTTACTTTGTAAAGGAAAGTTCTGGACCCTTTTGCTTGGTGAAGGAGAGGTTAGTGAAAAGCTTTGGTAGAACTCCCTTTCCCCCATCACCTCCCTGCTGGTCAGTTACAGCCAGATTATTGGGAAATTTATTGCTTACACTCAGGGTGACAGAGTCATGCAGTTACACGGACTCCTCCCTGACCCCTGGTGAGGTCAGGTAGATTGCATCTCTGATAGCCTTTAGCTCCCCACTGCTGGGAACGAGGAATCCTGGGGGAAAGCTCTGGCTTTTCAGGATGGGTAGGGACAGCTACTGTCATGTGGTTTTCTGTTGCTGTGTTTCCCTTTACATTCTTTCGGCAGGTACACGTTAACACGTTGTGTGCCGCACCCAGGAATGGTCGGGAGAAAGAGGCCACAATGTCCTTCATCCCAGGTACAGTGCGCACTCTAGCTCTGCACAGCACACGAGATGAGAGCCCATTCTCACACCCCCCACTAAAGAGGTGGTGGCGAAGGGTGGCGTCAGGCATGCCGGGTGCTCAGTGTTCCACCATGCTCCCAGGATATGAGGAAAAAGCTGAGTAGTGGAGGCTGCAGGAGGACGGGGGTGTCTGTGACAGTAAATCCCTGCTTCCGAGAACACCCCTTCAACCTCTTAGCAACACTATAATAGTTTCTACTGTTCAGGTCTTGCACTGCCTGCAGCCTAAGGCTTTCTTGCGCCGCAAGGTACTTGGTATTCAGTGAAAGAATGGCTAGTTCACGGCAAAACTCTCAGCTTAATTTGTAGCTCATGAAGACCTACTAAACTGCGGCTTGCTGGAGTTAGATTTACACCCCGCCTCCGTCTAATCACCCCTGAACCCAGATGCCGCAAAAGACGAATTTCCACTGGGACGGAGTGGGGAATCCCAAGCAACAGTTGCTTTGTTTAGGCAGATCCTGTGTCCCTCAAGGTAGAACCCACAGATTTTCTGGAACCTGAAAGCGCACACTGGTACTGCAATTTTCTCCAGGGATTAAATTTTCTTTATGATTTCCTCTTTCAATTGTGGCTCTTCATTCCACAAAACTGGAATAAACAGATGTGCAAAAGCACACACAAAACAGCACTCTCCATGCAAATAGTAGCCTCTCAAGATTCCGCAACACAAAGTGCACTCTGTCTCCCTACAAGGTGATTTCTTAAGGGTCATGGACTGAGATCCAGGACCACACAATTGGGTTTCCATCCAGCCTGGGAAAAATCTTGAAGCTTACTAGGAAGAGGAACATACATTGGAAGCCACCAATGCCCCTCTTCCTATTCCCAATGGGAATTCTATCTAATCACAGGAATCCCACACCCACATTGGACTAATCTAGGGATTAACTCCCTCACAGGTCCATAAAACACTCTTCCACCAGAGCCAGAGGGTCTTTCTGATGATTTAAAATTTAAAATGATTTAAAATTTTTCTCCCAGGAATTGACCAGATGACTAGAAATAGTTGAAACACACCGTTACTGCAGTTTCCAGGCTAAGGAGCTGCCTAAAATGTGGGCTGCTAGGACTGCCAGAATGTGGTGGGAATCTCAAGCACAGAGATCTCAGAAAAAGGATGGAGTATTTACTTAATGACATGGACCTTCAGGGCAGGGATGAACAGAGGAGGCAAGTGTTACTTGGTATCTAACCCCAGTTCAATGAGGAAAACTAGTTTCCAGAAATTTATCTGGGGAGTCTCCCAATCTGTAATATGAGAACAATAACACCATAGTGCCTACTTCACATAAATTTCTGAAGACTAAGAGATAGAATGTGTTAAAGCACTTTGTAAATATTGCCTAACCTCTCCACTTTGCTGGGATCAGTGTTTACTCTTCGTTATCCTAAAAAAGTAAAAAGAGAGAGAAAAAAAGGAAAAGCCGTTCTGCAAATCGATACAGAAATGTAAGACATAAAGAGAATCCAAAGCAATGTAATGTTTTTAATCTCTTTCTTTTACATTACTTCCAATGAAGTTTCTCAAGTAATATGAGAAATTTCTGAATATTATAAGGACTTTGGGAATAAATAAAAAGATTCCTGATGCCTTCGGTGGAAAACTAAGCAATATTTAGAGCACAGTCTTCCAGGTTGTCACAGTCTATCATTTCATTGTCATGAGCTGTTTTGCAACTCTGTAGATTATACATAACTTATAGTAATCCAAAACAATTCTTGTTTATAGACATACAAATGAATTCTGTACAGTGGAGTTTCCATGGACTTTTCCCCAACTTTACTGGCTACAAGATAACAATGCCAAAGATTACCAGCAAACCACCAAAAGCTAGGAGAAAAGCATGAAACAGATTCTCTCTCAGAAGAAGCCCACAGATGGAACCAACCCTACCAGCACCTTGATTTCTGACTTACAGCTACAAGAACTGTGAGAGAATAAATTTGTTGGTTTAAGCCACCTAGTTTGTGGTAATTTGTTCTAGCAGCCCTGGAAAAACCATTTATATTACAAAGATTACATACAGCATCTCAACATTCATACACTCCATATTAAAATGGTGCTTTTTTTTTTTTTTTTGTGAGGAAGATCAGCCCTGAGCTAACATCTGCCAATCCTCCTCTGTTTTTGCTGAGGAAGACTGGCCCTGGGCTAACATCCATGCCCATCTTCCTCCACTTTATATGGGACGCTGCCACAGCATGGCTTGACAAGCGGTGTGTCAGTGCATGCCTGGGATCCCAACCGGTGAACCCCGGCCCGCCACAGCAAAGCACCCGCAGTTAACCGCTTGTGCCACCGGGCCGGCCCCAAAATGGTGCTTCTTTGACTTCTCTTTTGAATTGGTTACATTTCACTGTACTGTCATTTATAATAAGTTAACTACAATCTTTAATATGTGTTTTTTGTATATTTGTATGAAAGCCATGATTTTGCCTTTTAAAATAAATCCTTACCATAATCTTTTGAAGAGTTGGGTATAATGATGACAATTTTTGCAGCAATAGAAAAACCTTTTCTAAAATTCATATGGAATCTCAAGTGATAATCTTTTGAAGAGTTGGGTATAATGATGACAATTTTTGCAGCAATAGAAAAACCTTTTCTAAAATTCATATGGAATCTCAAGTGACCCTGAATAGCCCAAACAGTCTTGAAAAAGAAGAACAACACTGGAAGACTCACACTTGCTCATTCAAAACTTACTCCAAAGCTACAGTAATCAAAACAATATGGTATTGAGATAAAGACAGACATCTAGACCAATGAAATAGAGTAGAGAACCCAGAAATAAACCCTCATATATATGGTCAAATGATTATTGGCAAGGATGCCAAGACCATTCAGTGGGGGAAAGGACAACAGAATATCAATATGCTAACCTACACCATGTATAATAATTAACTCAAAATGGGTCAGACTTAAATGTAAGACCTACAACTATAAAACTTTCAGAAGAAAACATAGAGTGAAACCTGCATGACAATAGATCTGGCATTTACTTCTTGGATATTGACACCCAGGAGGAAGGAGTTAACATTTCCCTGAATTAGGATGAACCTGTGGCTGTAGCCACAAGGTTAAGGTGGGAAACAAAGTAACCAAAGTTTCTGAGCTTGCATTGCAGAACAGCAGGAGGACTGCTAATAAGTGAGTAGCTTGCTGCTGACAGCCCTTAGCCTGTCTAAGCATCATGCAGGAGCATTGACAAGGTAAAGTGACTGATTGTAAGCTTTACACGTCATAGACTAAAGATCCACTGCATGCAACACACAGAATCCCCCTGAATTTGCACATGCAGCCCACGAAAAAATATGGTCACCCCTACACAGAGGACTCAAAATCTCAGTCCCCAAGGCCACATGCTCACCTCCTCATCTTATTCTCACAATGTGTTTTGGAAAAATGCTTAGAACTGCATGTAGGCAAGCTAATCTGTAACCAGTAGAAAGGATCACTTATTCACAGAGAATTTACATCCTCTGCCCAAACTGTTTCTTCTGTCCCAGATGAGGAAGTATGAGGGTCTCTTAGATTCCTCAGGAATGTTGCACTTAGCAGATCTGCTATGGAGACACACCTGACCTTCTGTTGTCTTCCATCACCTGACACTCCTGAACCCCCTCCCTAACCCCGTTTGCCTTAAGTAAGTCATTTCCAGATCATTTCCCTTTAAAATGGGTTTTTTAGGATGATAGTCTGCCTTCTTCTGATACGCTAGTTTATCGCTTATTGAAGTTCTTTCTCTACCACCACCTACTTGGCCTTTTGTCTTGCAGCAAGCAGATCAAACCCTTGCTTGCTATCAAATTAGTGACCCAGATGGGATGATTAAGTTCTGCCCATGGCTAGCTGACCTTAGACAATCTTTTGGGTAACTCCCTAGCAGCTGCTGAGGCACTTTTTGCCTTGGGGATTTGTACCTTTTGATTTCCCATATTGATGCCTGCTGCCTCTAACTGCTTCCTGTGTTGGAAAAGAGAAATAACTATTTGGTGTAGGCTAAGTCTGGAGTAGGCTAAGTCACCTCAGTCAGGTCTGCCATGAACTCTCTGTCTCTTGCAGGGGAAATCCTGGAGGGATATCACTGGGTCTGAGTCTGGGCGCTGACTAATGGGAGAAATAGTGTAGGACTACCTGGAATCTGTTTGGTGCACCTGTCTGTTCTGTTTAGGATCCTGTATGGCTATCAGTTCTGTATGCTCATAATTCTGAAATGGAGGGAACTGCATCTGTCCCCATGAAAAGCCCTCTGGGCTGCCTCTTGGCTAAATGGGCTGACTTCTGCTATGAGACCATGTCCAAGAATGAGACCGTTTTCCTTTGTAACGCCACATGGCCACAATATTCTTTATAGTCCAGAGAGAAAATCACCAGACAGTGCATCCTTAAGTTGGGAAAACTTCTAAGTTGGAAAAATAATTAGAGAGCTCTTGTCATAAACAACTGTTTTATTGGTACCTATGAAAAGACCAAGTTAAAAAGGAAATACAATGACTAGTCTTAAGAACTTAATCAACCTTTTGGTCTCAGCTTCTTTTAATGGTGTTACAGATACAAATGAAAACATTAAGTTAACAGAAAAAGAAGAAGCTGAGAGGAAAAAAGGGACTCATGTCAACAAGGTGGAAAAGTTTTAAATGGTTTATTTTAAAATAAATAAACAAATAAGGTAAATACACTGGGGTAAAAAATACAAATATTTAAAGAGGGAAAAACAAAGAGGAATCAGAAAGGGAAGAGTCACAATACTCATCTCAGTAGGATGGCAATCTTCAGCTGGTTATTAAAGAGAAAAATGGGATGAGTTAGACATAAATGGAGTTAGAACAAAGGTTTTAGTAAAACACTGCCTTCAGTTGGGTGGGCTAAAGCGACCCTCTACTGGCCCCTCCAACACTAAAGGACCTCAAACAGGCCCATTCTAGTCACCCTAGTATGAAAAAATTTTGAAAAGCCAGAAGGCAGAAATCACAATGAGAAACCTGACCAGCAATTGCTTGAGCAACAGTTAGGCTGCTAATATTATAAAGATTCAAGTATTTAAACTAATATTATATGAAGAGGTCATATCAACTTTGCCTGAGTGTTTTTTGGAAATGGACGTTATATGTAGCTGGGAACGCTTCTCCTACGAAATATGATAACACTGACACCTGTTAATTTAATCCTAATGGGAGTTAAGATTAGAGGTACAAAAACTGATAAAAATTAAGATAAAACTTTGTAAGAAAATTGGTATATTTAAATTGGTATATTTAAATTCTGTGAAATGATTGCATCTCTTTTGCCTGATTGTATTATGGATTATGCTATGGGGATAAACATTGTGTCTCACTGGGGAACGTTTCCTCTTCCCGATATTGTAAGAGCATTTATATGTCCACCCTTCAGGCAACGTTAATTAAACATGCTATGGAGATCTCAATTTAAAATGGTCATTCTGGGGAACCCCAGTTTCAGATGAGGCAATCTTAAGAAGATACCCTTAAAAGAGACAATTCAAAACCTCTCACAAGGGAATGCAGTCTTTGATTAATATGCAGAAACTTCTAGCAGACACAAGGATCCTTATAGCGAAAAGAAAAGACTCTTTAGTAAAAAATCTTTAGCCATCTAAGTAGGTCCATCTGCCAAGGAGCAGTTTGGATGCAACTGTTCTTTTGAGTTTTTTACCTGACACCTGGTTGAAATTTTGAAGATCTCTGTGTCTATCTATCTCTATATATTTTTGTCTGCCTTCAAATGATATAATTTATGAAGCATATTTAATTGGCTTGAAGTAAGTATTTATATAAATTATTTATAAATGTAATAGAAACTAGCCCAGATGACTTTTAAGTTAACATGATATAACATGATCTTTGGTAAATGAAAGCCTGTGTAAGTTTGTTGGTTTGGTTAAAATAAACATGTTTTCAGAGTTATCATAATTGGATATGATACAAACATGTTATCTCTGCTACAAAATTTGAAAGTAAAAATAATAGCAGAATAGCAGCTGATATTGTCTGATGTCTCATTAGGGTTTTGTAGGAAATCTAAATATAATTATTGGGAACAAGTAAACTAAAAAGATGTGTTATGGTATATATATTTAAAATAACTTAAGATGATGGCTAACTGATTTAATGTCACTGGAAGTTTTTATGAGTAATCAAAACCTAATTGTTGAGACTGAAAAATTTGGATATAGGAAAATGGGTAAGAGTTTTGGGTGCGATAATTAAACTTTATGCTCTGTATACTTGAAAAACAGCTTCCAAAATCTTTTTGGTAACTTAAAACTTTAGAGTTTTGCTAAGTTAAATTAAGTGATGAAATTTATTGAATATCTGGGTCATTTCCACATAGGATAAAATATTAGAAATTGATTACTGGGCATAGATTTGTTTGCCTTTGGTTTCTTATCTCAGAGAAACAGAAAGATGGTTAGGTTCATTGAAGAACAAGTCTGTGCCACACTGTAGAATTTTCTATGAAAAAGTACAGGTTTTCTGTACAGTCTGTATATAAAACAGGGTAAAATTTATGTTTTCAGTAAAGAAGGTGTAAATAATACAGGGATTTTTGTTTGTTTTGTGTTAAAAAAATATAAATTTGTCCTAAAGTACTAGGACAGAATGAATGAAAGAAGACATAGGACAAATTCCAAATGTAAAAGCAAGGGACAGAAGCTTTGCAGAAGTAAAACCTTGAGGAGTTTTTTGTACATGATCAAGTTGGCTGAGATTAAAATAAATTTGATTAAATGAATGAGTTTCAGTACCAAAAGTAAGCTGGTGCAGGGGCTGGCACCATGGTGTAGCAGTTAAGTGTGCACACTCCGCTGCTGGCGGCCCGGGTTCAGATGTCGGGCACGAACTGATGCACCGCTTGTCAGGCCATGCTGTGGCGGCGTCCCACATAAAGTGGAGGAAGATGGGCATGGATGTTATCCCAGGGCCAGTCTTCCTCAGCAAAAAGAGGAGGATTGGCATGGATGTTAGCTCAGAGCTGATTTTCCTTACCAAAAAGAAAAGTGAGCTTGTGCAAAATTAGAATTTGGCTTTCTGTCTAAAAAGGATAATTCTCTTGAACTTTTGGCCTACTCTGGGTAAAACGGTAAAAAAGGTTTTTCTTTACCTTTGAGTAAGTTTACCTAAAAGACAGAGAATCTGTATTTTGTTAAAGTATTTTCCTATGTTCAAAAGGACTGAGGTCTCTCTACTAAGGTATTTTTGATTGTTTTAACTTTCCGTTTGCCTACGACTGTTTCTATCGTCACCTTAATTAAATGAATAACTAAGCATTTTTTCCTATTTTACCAAGTCTTTTAAAACTTTTTGATATTTTTGATGACCTTCCTCCAAAATTAACATCTTTTTTTAATAAAGAATATTTCTTTCTTTCTTTTTTTTTTGTTTTTTTGAGGAAGATTTGCCCTGCACTAACATCTGTTGCCAATCTTCATGTTTTTTCTCCCCAAAGCCCCAGTACATAGTTGTGTATCATAGTTGTAGAGTTGTAGCTCTTCTGTGTGGAAAACCACCTCAGCATGGCTTGATGGCTGGTGAGTAGGTCTGCTTTCAGGATCCGAACTGCTAAAACCCAAGCTGCTAAAGTGGAATGCACAAACTGAACAGCTGTGCCAGCAGGCTGGCCCTAAAGTCTTTTTTTTTGACTGAAAAAATGAAACTTTAAAAATTTCCAGTCAGCCCTGGGACTTCTCAAAGAATTTGTTCTCTCTGTACAAAGAGGAATATTAAACTAATTAAACTTATTTGGTATGTTAAATTACATGGAAAGCATTGTCAAATAAGTGATGATAAAACTTCTTAGTTTATATTGTGTGGGTAAATGTTATTAATATAAGTGTTTTAGGAAAAATTATAATATTCTTCAAATTATGATCTGTCCTGGTTGTCAGTCATAATATTGGGTATTATCTCAAAGTGTTATATGTCATATGTTATATGTCTTTGTCAATTGCCATTTTTGACTATTTTGTTATTTGCAGGCAGTTATCATTTTACTCTAATGTTTTTTCAGATGAGATTTTCAGAGAGATTTATGGAAAGGACTCTGACATTTGCTCTAAAATACATATTTCTGATAAACTTTCAGATTATGAAACTGAGCTGGGTAAGAAATTACAGAACTGTAACAGAGAAACTGATGACCTCATGAAACTGCTAAGAGAAAATTAAGAATTGATATCATAGGACTGAATAAGTTGATGAGGATGATTATAATTTTTATGACATTAGTTTAAAATATTGCTAATTTTTAAATGTTTTGTTTTTCCAGATTTACAGAAAAGTTTTTCTCCTTTATGTTAAGAAACTATGACTTATAGCAATTTGTAAGCAGAATTGAGGCATTTATCTTTTTCTCCCTATCTGATCCCTCCAGAATTTAGAAACTCTTGATGAGTGAGTCTTCCTATATTCATGGCAATATTGTTGTTTACGTAAGTTCAATAAGAATCTGTTTTCCTTATAGCAGCACACAATTGAAAACACTGGTTATATTACCAAGGCTTTGACTGGAATATCATATTTGAAGAAAACATGCATAGACTCAGATATGACCATAGACCTTTTGAGGAACAAAGGGTGACTTTATGAACTAAAGACTCTTGGAAATATCAGTCTGGTACCTTGCTTACAAGTTCCCAAGAAGCTTACCAGGTGAGTAAAGAAGGTCACTTCCATGGCAAGGAACCTCAGATTATCTGGGGGGACCTCAATAGAAGAGAGGAATTTACCAAAATCTATAGGTATTGCAGGCAGTCTAATGACAAGTCTTTGGTTTGGCCTGGCCTCCAGAGGTCTTTAAAGTTAAATCTGAGACTGCTTATAAAAAAAGTTCCAGCAAATTAGCTTTCAAAGAGCTTAAATGATCAATTGTTATTCTTGCTATACTTATGTAAATAGTCAGGCCAAGTTTATTGAAACTAGACTTATTTTACAAACCAATGTGTCTTAATTTGACTATCTTTGGTAAAAATGAGGGTGATTTTTTTACCCTCAGAGAGAAAAATTGTGTTTCAACACAAACTATAATACACATTTGTGGATATAAGATTCTGGTTCTGTTAATAGTCTTTGAGGTTTTTGTTTTCTCTCTGTAAGCTGGACTGGATCCTGAATTCTTCTAGTTTCCTCAAATATCTGGTACAGATCTCCAAATTAAAGTTTTCAATTTTTTCTATCCTTTTTATTTGAAATCACTGAGAACTGAGACCACCATTTTTTCCTGAAGCCCTGCAAACTGAATCTGGACAACTTGGTGTAAACTTAAGAGAGAGCACCATGATAGCCCATGTTTGGACAATCTTCATGCCTGTTGCTGTATAAGCCACTCAAAAAGTTTATCTGAACACCCAATGACATCATCAGAGACATCTCAAGCTGCAAAAGATGCTTCAACACTGATGTCTAAAAATCTTCTTGACTGGCCATCCTCTGGGCTCAGGAATTGCTTTGTAATTTGCTCCAAGCATTAAGCTTGTTTTCTGTTTTTTTTTCCGTCGAAAAACTCTTCTTGTTAAATACCTTGTTACTTGCTTGTACCATATAGGCCTAACTTTGGGAGACACTTCCTATTTTCTAGAGCTGATCCAAAACACCAAGAGAGAACTTGAATTAAGGAACTAGATACTGTCAGCAATTCTGCTTCTGCATATACCCAAAAGAATTCAAAGCAAGATCTCAGATATTTCTAATGTTCATTGTTGCATTATTCATAATAGCCAAGAGATGGAAACAACCCATATATCTCATTCACATTAGAATGAATAAACAAAATGTGGTATATACATACAAGGTAATATTATCCAGCCTTAAAAAGGAAGGAAATCCTATCATATGCTACAGAACAAATGAAACTTGAGGACATTATGCTAAATGAAATAACCCAGTTACAAAAAGACAAATACTGTATGACCCCACTTATATGAGGTCTCTAAAGTAGTCAAACTCATAGAAATGGAACATAGAATGGTGGTTGCCAGAGGTTGGCGATGGAGGAAATGAGGAGGTATTGTTTAATACGAACAGAGTTTCAGTTTTGCAAGATGAGAAAGTTCTGGAGATTGGTTGCACAACAATATGAATAAAGCTAATGCTACCAAACTACACACTTTTAAATGGTTAAGGTGGTAATATTTATATTGTATTTTTTAAACCACAATTATTTTTAAATACTAGCAGGATTTGAGAGAGTATACATGCAAAATGATATTCCTTTATTGCTGGAAATTTAGGTGTGTTAAACCTAATATTCTCATTTGTCTCCCAAAGTTGCAAAAAGATAAAGAGAGTTATAGAAGTGTAAAATAAGGGGGCTGGCCCAGTGGTACAAGGAGTTAAGTGCACGTGCTCTGCTGTGGCAGCCTGGGGTTTCCAAGTTCAGATCCTGGGCATGCACCTATGCACCGCTTGGCAGGCCATGCTGTGGCAGCATCCCATATAAAGTGGAGGAAGATGGACATGGATGTTAGCCCAGGGCCAGTCTTCCTCAGCAAAAACAGAGGGGGATTGGCAGATGTTAGCACAGGGCTGATCTTCCTCACACACAAAAACAATAATAAAATAAAGTAAGCATGGTGGTAAATGTGAGAGTGAATAATGCCAAGTTTTTATGCATCACATTTTAATGCTTTTATACCTACACAAAAAATGTTATATTCATACAGTGGAATATTATTCAGCTAAAAAAGGAATGAAATACTGATATGTGATATAAAAAATGTAGATGAACCTTGAAAACACTATGCTAAGTCACAGAATCAATACACAAAAAAGTCATATACTGCATGATTCTATTTATATAAAATATCTAGAATAGGAAAATCCTCATAGAAATAAAGCAGATTTGAGGTTGCCAGTGTCTGGGAGGTCAAAGGAATGGAAAATGACTGCTTCATATGCATGGGTTTTTCTTTTGTGGTGATGAAAATTTTTGCAACTTAACAGAGGTGCTGGTTGTACAACATTTTGAATATACTAAATTGCAATGAATTGTACACTTTAAAATAGTCAATGCTATGTCATGTGTGAACTGTACAACACATTTTTAAAGTTTTGCTCCCATATATCTTCAAATAAAGACAAGACTTTGAGCTAATCTTCTAGGGAGCCATCAGACAGCTCAGAAAAAAATGATTAAAATTTATTTATCTCATCTGTTTATAGCATGACTTTATATATGGAAATCCCTATAGATCCAACAAAAAAACTTTTAGAATATATGAATTTAACAAAGTTGCTGTATACAAACTCAACAATCAAAAATTACTTGTATTTCTATACACTAATAATGTGCAATCCAAAAAGAAAATTAAGAAAATTATTCTGCTTACTTAAGCACCAAAAAAAGTAAAATAGCTAGGAATATACTTAGTGAATGAGACAAGACATATGCATACTGTAAATTCCATTTACAAAAGCATCAAAAAGATTAAAATATGTAGGAAGGAGACAAAAAGGTTGCACAATGAAAACTTCAAAATATTGGTGAAAAAATTAAAGAAGAGTAAATAAGTGGAAAGAGATCTCATATTCATTGTTTGGAAAACTTAATTTTGTTAAGACTTCCAAAGTGATCTATAGATTCAGTGCAATCCCTATCAAAATACCAATGATGCTTTTTACAGAAATACTAAAATCCATGCTAAAATTCATATGGAATCTCAAGGGACCCTAGATAGCCAAAACAATCTTGAAAAAGAATAAAATTCTATCTATCACACTTCCTGATTTGAAAACCTACTACAAATCTACAGTTATCAAAAAAGTGTGGTACTGGCATAGAGATAAACATATACACTAATAAAATAGAATAAACAGCTCAGTATAAACTCTTGCATATATAGTCAAATGTTTTTGACAAGAATATTAAAGCCATTCAGTGGGAAAGGACAGTGTTTTCAACAAATGCTGCTGAAAAATTGGATATCCACAGGCAAAAAAAAAAAAAAAAAAAAAAAACTTCGATGCTTACCCAACATATATAAAAAATTAACTCAAAATGAGTCCAAATCCCAAATGTAAGAGCTAAACTACAAAACCTTTGAAGAAAACGTAGAAAGCTACATGACATTGGGTTTGGCAGTGACTTCCTGTATATGAAACCAAAAGCACAGGCAACAACAAACAATAGATAAATTGGACTTCATTGAAATTAAAAACTGTTGTGTATCAAAGGACACTCTTAAGTGAGTGAAATGTTAACCACTGAAATAGGGCAATATATTTGCAAGCCACATCTCATAGTGGATTAATATCCAAGACATATAAAGAATGCCTACCCTTCAACAAAAAAAAGCAAACAACCTGATTTAAAAGTGACCAGAAGACTTAGGGGCCAGCTCGGTGGCACAAGCGGTTAACTGTGCGTGCTCAACTTTGGCAGCCCAGGGTTCACAGGTTCAGATCCTGGGCACACACCGATGCACTACTTGTCAAGTCATGCTGTGGCAGCGTCCCATATAAAGTAGAGGAAGAATGGGCATGGATGTTAGCTCAGGGCCAATCTTCCTCAGCAAAAAGAAGAGTATTGGCAATGGATGTTAGCTCAGGGCTGATCTTCCTCACAAAAAAAAAAAAAAAAGTGAGCAAAGACTTGAATAAACACATCTCCAGAGAAGATATACAAATGATATATGCATGAAAATGTGCTCCACATGACTAGTCATTAGGGAAATGCAAATCAAAACCACAATGAAACACCACTTCACACTTGTTATGAGAGTTATTACCAAAAAAAACCCCAAACTAAATATAACTCCCACATCCAAAGAAAAAGAAAGAAAAGAAAAACAGAAACACATAAATATTAACAAGGATATGGAGAAACTGGAACACTTGTGTATGGTTGGTCTGTTGATAGTGATGTAAAAATGGTGCAATCAGTATAAAATACAGTGGAGTACTTCCACAAAAAACTAAGTATTCAATTACTGTATGATCTGGCAATTCCACTTCTGGCTATGCACTTAAAAGAACTGAAAGCAGGCATTCAAGCAGGTATTTGAACTCCTATGTTCAGAGCAGCATTATTCACATTAGTCAAAGGGTAGAAACAACTCAATCAATGGCTGAATGGATAAACAAATGGGATATAACATGTGTGCATATATTTAGCCTTAAAAAATGAATGAAATTATCATGTATGCTTCAACTTAGGTGAAACTGCAAACCATTATGCTTAGAAATAAGCCAGACACAAAGACAAATACTATGTGATTTTGAGATGTCTAGCATAGTTAAATTCATGGAGACAAAGAGTAGAATAGTGGTGACTTGGTGCCCCATAGAGTGTATAATTGGGAGTAACTGTTTAATGCATTCAGAGTTTCAGTTTGGGATGACAAAAAAGTTCTGGAGATAAATATTGGTGATAGTTTCACAACAACACAAATGTACTAAATTTTCTTAATTTCCTTTTCCAGTTGTTCATTGTTAGTGCTTACAAATGCAACTGCCTTTTTAAAGCTTATTTTATATCCTATTTGTTGAATTCGCTTATTAGTTTTAACTTTTTTTGTGGACTTTTTAGAATTTGCTACATATAAGATCATATCATCTGCTAACAGAGATGATTTTACTTCTTCCTTTTCCAATTTGGATGCCATTTATTTCTTTTTGTTGCCTCTGGCTAGGACCTCCAGTACTATGTGAATAGAAGTGGTGATAGCATGCATCCTTGTCTTGTTCCTGATCTTAGAGAAAAGCTTTCACCATTGAGTAAGATACTGTGTTTTTTTTCTCATATATGTCTTAATTATCTTGAGAAACTTTCCTTCCATTCCTAGTTTGTTGAGCGTTTTTATCACGAAAGGGTGTTGAATTTTATAAAATGCTTTTTTTGCCTCAATTTAGATGATCATGTGGTTTTTGTCCTTCATTCTGTTAATATGGTGTATTGCATTGCTTTATTTTCATACATTGGGCCATCCGTGTATTCCAGGAATAAATCCAACTTCAGCATGGTGTACAATCCTTTAACGTGCTGTTGAATTTGGTTTGCTAGTATTTCACTGAGAATTTTTCCTTTATTCATTTGTATTCATTAGGAATATTGGTCTGTAGTTTTGCTTTCTTGTAGTGTCTGTCTGGTTTTGGTATCTGGGTAATGCTGGCCTCATAAAATAAGTCAGAATGTACTGCCTCCTATTCTACAATTTGGAAGAGTTTGAGAAGGATTGGTGTTCATTTTTTTTTATTGAAGTATTATTGACATACAACATTATGTTAGATTCAGGTGTAACCACATAGTGTTAATTCATCTTTGAACATTTAATAGAATTCTATAATGAAGTCATATGGTCCTGGATTTTTCTTCATTAGGAGCTTTTGACGACAGATTCAATCCCCGTACCAGAAAAAGTGTATTCTGATTATCCATTTCTTAATTAGTGTCGGTTGGTTGTGTGTTTCTGAGAATTTGTCTATCTAATCTTGGTTATCCAATTTGTTGGTGTAAAGTTGTTCACAGTACACTCATAATACTTTTTATTTCCATGAAATTTGTAGTAATATTCCCACTATCATTTCCATTCTAGTGATTTGTCTTCTCTGTTTTTTTCATAATCAACTTCAGCAAAAGTTTATCAATTTTGTTGATATTTTCAGAGGCCAAACTCTTAATTTCATTAATTTTCCAATTTTCCCTCTATTTTACTGTTATATATGCTCTAATATTATTATTTTTCTTTTCCTGCTAGCTTTAGGTTTAGTTTGACATTCTTTTCTATTTTTTAAGGTTTAAAGGTAGGTTGTTTATGTGAAATTTGGGTGCCTTTTATTTCTTTTTCTTGCCTAATTCCTCTAACTAGGACCTCCAGAACACTGTTGAATAAAAGTGGTGAGAGTGGGCGTTCTTGTCTTGTCTCTGATCTTAGAGCAAAAGCTTCAGTTTTCCACCACTGAGTATGAAGTTAGCCCATGCACCTGTCATATATGGCCTTTATTATGTTGAGGTACATGCCTTCTGTTCCACTTTTTTTTTTGTTTATTTTATTTTATTGATGTCGTAATAGTATATAACATTGTGAGATTCCAGTTGTACATTATTATTTGTCAGTCACCATATAAATGTGCCCCTTCCCCCCTTGTGCCCATTCCCCAAGTCCCTTCATCTTGGTAACCACTGTACAGTTCTCTCTGTCTGTGTGTTAGATTATATTTCACATATAAGAGAGGTCATACAGTGTTTGTCTTTTTCTGTCTGGCTTATTTCACTTAACATAATACCCTTCAGGTCCACCCATATTGTTGCAAATGGGATGATTTTGTCTTTTTTTATGGTTGAGTAGTATTCCATTGTATATATATACCACATCTTCTTTATCCAATTATGTGTTGGACACTTGGGTTGCTTCCACTTCTTGGCTATAGTGAATAATGCTGCAATGAACATAGGGGTGCATAAGCCTCTTTGGATTGTTGATTTCAAGTTCTTTGAATAAATATGCAGAAGTGGGATAGCTGGATCATAAGGTATTTCTATTTTTAATTTTTTGAGGTATCTCCATACTGTTTTCCATAGCGGCTGCACCAGTTTGCATTCCCACCAGCTGTAAATGAGGGTTCCCTTTTCTCCATATCCTCTCCAACATTTGTTATTTTTTGTCTTGGGGTCTGTTCCCACTTTTTTGATTTCTGCACTATTGAGATGATCATGTGATTTTTATCCTTCATTTTATTAATGTTTTGTGTCACAGTGATTGATTTGCAAATGTTGAACCATCCATGCATCCCTTGAATAAATCTCACTTGATCATGGCGTATGATCCTTTCAATGTATTATTGAATTCAGTTTGCCAATATTTTATTGAGGATTTTTGCATCTATATTCATCAGGGATATTGGCCTATAATTTCCTTTTCTTGTAGTGTCTTTGTCTGGTTTTGGTATCAGGGTAATGCTGGACTTGTAAAATGAATTTGAAAGTATTCCCTCCTCTTCTATTTTTTGGAAGAGTTTGAGGAGAATTGGAATTATTTCTTTGAATGTTTGGTAGAATTCACCAGTGAAGCCACCTGGGCCTGGACTTCTTGTTGGATGTTTTTGATTACTGATTCAATCTTTTTACTAGTTATTGGTATGTCTGTTTTCTATTTCCTCATGATTCAGTCTTCGTAGGTTATATGGTTCTAGGAATTTATCCATTGCTTTTAGGTTGTCCAATTTGTTGATGTAATTGTTCACAGTATTCTCTTGTGATCCTTTGTATTTCTGTGGTATCAGTTGTAATATCTCCTCTTTCTGGTTTTATTTATTTAAGGCCTCTCTCTTCTTTTTTTGGGAAGTCTAGCTAAAGGTCTATCTGTTTTACCTTTTAAAAAACCAGCTCAAAATTGTATTTATATTTTGTGTTGTATTTTTAGTCTCCATTTCATTTATTTCTGCTCTGATCTTTACTATTTCCTTCCTTCTACTAACTTTGGGCTTTGTGCTTCTCTTTCCAGGTCTTTGAGGTGTGAATTTAGGTTGTTTATTTGCAATTGTTTTTGTACCTTAATGTAGGCATTTATCACCGTGAACTTCCCTCATAGAATCTCTTTTGCTGTATCACATAAATTTTGGTATGTTGTATCTCCATTTTCATTTGCCTCAAGATATCTTTTGACTTCTCTTTTGATTTCTTCATTGACCCATTTGTTCTTCAGTACCATGTTTGATCTCCACATATTTTTTAATTTTCCTGTTTCTTTTTGTAATTGATTTCCAGCTTCATATCATTGTGCCTAGAAAGATGCTTGATATGATTTCAATGTTCTTAGATTTATTAAGACTTGTTTTGTGGCATAATATATGATCTATCCACCAGAATGTTCCACGTGCACTTGAGAAGAATGTGTTTTTTGTTCCTTTTGGATGGAACATTCTGTAAATGTCTTAAGTTCATCCCATGTAACATGTCATCTAAGTCCAGTATTTCCTTAGTGATTTTCTGAAGGTGATCTATCCATTGATAAAAGTATGGTTTTGAGGTCCCCTACGATTATTGTGTTCCTGTCTATGCCCTGTCTTAGGTCTGTTAATATCTGCTTTGTATATTTCGGTGCTCCTATGTTTGCTGCATACGTATTTATAAATGTTATAAATTTGTTATACATTGTATTGATTTCTTTATCATTACATAATGACCTTCTTTGTCTCTCATTACAATATTTGTCTTAAAGTCTATCTTGATATAAGTATAGTGATATAAGTATCACTGATATAGGTATAGGACTTGGCTTTCTTTTGGCTTGCATTTTCATGGAGTATCTTTTCTACTTCTTCACTTTCAGTCAGTGTGTCCTTAAAGCCAAAGTGAGTCTCTCATAGGCCGCATATAGTTGGGTCTTGTTTTTTGTTTTGTTTTGTTTTTAATCTATGCAGCTACTGCATGTCTAATGATTGGAGAATTCAGCCCATTTACATTTCAAGTCATTATTGGTAGATATGTACTTATTGCCATTTCGTTAATTGTTTTCTGGCTGTTTTATAATTTCTTTCTTCCTTTCTTCTTCTCTTGTTCTATTCCTTTGTGTTTTGATATTTCCTGCAGTGATATGCTTAGATTTGTTTCTCATTCTGTTTTCTGTATATAATGTAGGTTTTTGTTTTATGGTTGCCATGAGGCTTACATAAAACATCTTATATTTATAGTAATCTACTTTAAATTGATAACTTTAGTTCAAATGCATATTCTCTACAGTTTTACTCCATCCCCAATGTTTTCTGTTTTTTATGTCACAGTTGATATCTATTTATTTTGTTTATCCAAGAACAATTATTATTGTTATAGTTATTTTCACTACTTTTGTCTTTTAACCTTCATACTAGATTTATAAGTGATAAACCCACCACCAATACCTCATTAAATTACTCTAAATTAGATTACTCTGAAGGTAGCTTTTTTTTGATTGGGTGTTTTCTTGGTTCCTGTAAATCTCTGACTATTTTCCAGATCTCTTATAAGGCTAGTTCAGCAAGTTTCTGATTTTTTTTTATGTTAACATGAGAGAATGATAACCTGGTGCTTCCTATTACTGTTCTGTGTTTTCTTAGATGCTATATGTCTCTTTGGCATCCATTAATCACAAGGCGAAACTATTGGCCAAAGGGTTTACCTGTCTCCTGCAAAGCAGCTTGCCTAGAGCTCACCTTTCATATACAGACTGCTGATCCAAGGCTGTGACCCTTACACCACTTTCCTAGCTAACTCGCACATACTAAGCCAATATTTCTCTTGGTAATAAATTATCCGAGGGTGTGGAACTAGGCAACTAGAGACCCCCACCCCCCACCCCTGTAGCTTACAGCTGTCCAAAACTATTCAGACTAGCCAGTCCCAGGTTGTTTAGCGTGTTCTTCCTTGCCTTTTCTTCAGAAACCGCAATAAAAGCTCTGGCCCATGTTTTCCCCTTGTTCCTGTCAATTGCCTCCTGACTATGCTGATGTTTACCTTGGGACCCTGCATAGCTTGGCAAGTTTCTTTCTCTTAGGAAATGTAAGTAATAAATTCGTCTTTCAAGTTCTTGAACCTCTTTATGTCATCACTCAGTCACCTCTATAAGTTAAAATCCAATAGGTACAAATGATACACTTACCATTTTTCTGACTTTATTCTCTTCATTATGTGTTTTAATCTGCTTTTTAAATGTATAAACAGTTCCAATTTTTAAGTACTCTAGATTAATTGGTCCCTTCATTATTATGAATTAAACTTCTTTATCCTTTGACTTTATAAATCTTATATTTTATATTTAAAGCATATTTCTTTTAGTTGACATTTAATTAGGTCTTTTTTAAAAATCTAATCTCAAAGCATCTGCCTTTTAATTGGGATGTTTAGAACACTTACATTATAATGTAGTTGGCAATATGGTTAGGTTTGAGTCTATCCATGTAATATTTGTTTCTATTTCCCATCTGTTTTTTTCCTCACTTTTTCTCTTTCTCTGCCTTTTTTCAGAATAATCAAGAATTTTTTATTATTCCAGGGTATCTTCTTTTTTGGTTTGCTGTTATTGGAGGGATTGCTTGAGGAATTTGAAGTATGTGGTAGTCCTTTTCAGTAAGTTTCAGAGACTGTCCTTTCTTGAAGATACAAACTCTCGCCTCTAACTTCTTGAAAAGGCTTTAGACAAGGATTACGTAAAACCAGAAATATCTGTGGAAGACAGAATTTTAAAGAGCTGGAATTAACAATATAATTAATAATTTTAATAATTAATAATTTTAATTAGTAACGATTACTAATAATTTTAAATAAGAAAGAACTGATCACGGGTTTACAGTAAGGAAAATGCAATTGACAAGGAAATGTGTTGTTTTCTGTGGCATAAAAAATAAAGATGGTAAACTCAATAAAAGGTTTTAAGACAAAATGTCTGTAATGGTAATCATTAGACCTGTTGTCAACAAGCCAGTGAATGTTATATCCAAGTTATAAAAATAGATTGACATAATTTTTATAGAAAAAGTATAAGAATATAATTTTAATACTTCTGAGTCATAATATACGGTATGGCATGAATGTACCAGGAATGTCAATAAAGAGATTTAGTAACTGAAGGATTTTCATAAAATTCCATAGCTAAGTTTATGTGCATGGTCAATTGAAAAACACTGGCATAGAAGGTGCAGGATTCAAATTAAAGAAGTAAAGTTGTGAACAAACATTTAAAATAATAACTGACATTATGACTTTTAGCACTATATTGTTATTCCCTGTTATCATCCGGCTAAGGACCAAAGGACTCAGAGGAAAATGAAACAGAAATTAATTAATTCATAAGAGCTTGATCAGTGTTTTCCCTGAATATAAAAACTTAATACAGAAACTAGTGACATTGACAAATCTCTTGAACTTCCTATAAAGCAATTTCTGAAATAAAAATGTTCTTCACAAAAGATATATTTAAATAGCATTTTACAGAAATAGTGAAGAATGAGTGTCTCATCTAATTTGAAAATTCTTCCTATCCAAATCTTTTGTAACATACAAAACAAACATATATTTCTAGCACCTTTCGTTTTATAACATGAAAGAACAAATCTTTATAATTTGTAACAGACACTCTCAGGTATCTCAAAGATGGTTTTAGGTCTTAAAGATATTCTGATTTTTTTTTATACTTAGGGTATCTTTGGAAGGCAAAAGTCAGAACAGTTATCTGAGCAGAATTGGACACCATTAAAATTAGTTGATTGATAGCTAATAATGAATGCTTAGTACCTATTTAATTAAACTGACAATAAATAAAATGTTTAAAAATAAACATAGAAGTAAAATGACTGTAAATAAAACTAGCTCTTTTCTAAGTAATAAATTTTTTCTCTTTGTTTTCTTTTTTCTTAAATAATTAAAAACAAAATGCCAATCTAAAGCACAGAAATTATTCTGGTAAGTCACAAATCTTTATTATCTAGGCAAATTATCAGAAAATTAAGAGTAACCTTTCATACTGTAAGCAAACACATTAATCAGTAAAGCAAAGAAGGAACCCATTAAGATTGAGCAAACTATACCAAAATGTTAACACTTCTTTTCACACTCAGATAATATAAACCAATGCAAGTAAAATTCACTTTTCAAACTGTATTGTTGAATATACTTTTATTTATTCCACAACAAATTAACATTTTTCTTGAACATAGAGATTTTTTCTCAGTGGGTACACAAAGTCAAAACAATTTTCATATTATTATCAAGATGCTATTTATGTAACATCTTACATACCTTGATATATACAATGTGTTTATTACTGCTATTTTAAAATGAGGCAACACGTAAAATTTCTGTTTGATTATTGATAATTATAAGACATAGTAACAAAAATATTTTGGTTATCTTCAATAAGATTTCAGAGTGTAATGAGGTCTGGACAACAAGCAACAATAACAAACCCTGGAAAAACCAAGTTAATTTTTGTTAAAGAAAACTACTATTTTGCCTTGAAAACCAGAAATATGTACACAATTGTATTTCTCTGTCACTATTGCTCCCATTATGTAGTCTCAACCACATATATGAATTAAAACCTTTGGCTAATATAACATATTTTTCAGAGAAAACTGCAGGAGATACATAATTGTTAATTGTCACACAGCAGCATTTTTGCAGAGGTCATAAAAACAGATAACACAACTTCTCCAAGCACACACATATCCTTTTACAACTTCTCAAAGTGGCATTAAAATGATTATTAACAGATCCACATATATAGCCTCTCCATTGCATATAAAAATTGGAAGCAAAAGTATAGAAACTGAAAATTATGCTTAGTAATCAATGTAGCAGTATTCTGGCTTGCTTTGAAGTTATCTAGGAATTCCATAAATATCCATTAATTTACTCAATTTTCTTGGTCCAATATTTTAAGCCACCTAAATGTATTGAAAAATAATCATCCAACTTACACATTACAAAATGTGATTACTGTTGAAATCAAAGTTCGTCATAACAATGATTCAATTTGGTTAAATACTGTGAGTGAAACTAGGACCCCTCTCTGTAGTGTAACAGGTAAACCTAGGGAGCAAGCTGCATAGGCTTCAAATCAGTACAAAAATCCATGCTGTAACTTGAAGCAGACATGCAGGCCATCCTAAGCCTGTATAAGAATAACCTGCAACTCCACCCCTCATTCCAGTTAGACATATCCACAACAGGAAAGATAAAGGGTACCTTGTTCTCATATTTCCCAGCTGCATTTCTAAGAGACTGAGAAAAAAAGTAACAACCCTGGTCCTTGCCTCCCTCCACACATAGGTAACACCTACATTACAAGCCTGATGTGTAACTCCTTTAGTGCATGTGCACTGCCTTGTTAAAAGGTATAAAAGTTGCACTCAGATCTGGAGACCCCAGAGGAATTGCTCAGAATACTCTTTCGGACTGTTTCCTGGGACTGGAGTTCTTCACCTTGATTATCAGAGAAACATCTTTAACTAACCTTTACCCAGACTCTTTATTTCAGTTGACAATACAGATTTACCCTCTTGTAATCATAAACATTAAACGGAAATAATTTTAGCTTATTTATCAGTTAACCTGGAAAAATGTACCTAAGTAGAATAAAAATGTATGCTTGTATTTTACTTAACACCAATTAATCAGAGAAAACAAAGTTGTTTTTATTAAACCAAAATGGTTAGTCTCATTTGCAAAAACTCTACTTAAATGTGGAAATTTGGATTTTTAAAACTCTTCTGAGTTAGTTCTTGCAAGAATAGGATTTCTTTTTCTAGAGCATTTAAAATTTAAGATGTTTACTTTTATTCTTTTCTGGACATTTAGAAATATTCAGTTTAGAACTCGTTTGTTTTATATTCTAATACTGTTCAGAGATAGAAAAAATTACACGCACAAAATGAGAGAGACTTGCAAAATTACAGACACAGACATAGAGACAGAAAAAAAGCTGGTACCTTCAGTTAAACCATTCCAACCACAAGTTAAGTTTAAACACAGAAAACACAGGCAAAAGTCTCATCATTCCAAATATTAACGAACTAGTCTCTTTCTTCATGGGATGAAAAATTCTTAATTGATTTGAGCTAAAACGCACAAATAGACAAAAAGAAATTAACAAACTAAATTCTGTCTTTCTTCTAATCAGAACTCCATAAGCTTTTAATCTATTTACAGAGAATAGCATATGATCAGATTATAAAACTATATTCCCAATCATTACTGCCACTGATGGGGAATAATTTCATTATCCATAAATGAGCTAAAGCCAATCCAAAAACAAAACACAAAGAGAGGAAAAACAAACAAATACAGAAACTGAGAGCCCACAAAACTGAAGGTCTATTGTAGCTTGAAAGTAAGTACTGAGAGCTAATAAAAAATTTGCTTGGGGTGAAACTGTCCACCTCTCAGGCAAATGAGTTTACCTTGGTCTGCCAGGCTTTAATCCATTGTAAAATCTCCGGTGAACCTCCAAAATTCTTTAAAAGATTATTTTTAAAATAGAGTGTAATTGTGACTTTCAGAAAGGCTTGGGCAAGTAGGTGATCTCCGTAACCACCAAATCAGCGAGTTGAGTGCCTCACTAAGCGTGAAGACACAGCCCTCCCACTAGAAGTTGTCGGGGGAAGAGGGAGAATCTCCCTCTGCCCTTTCCCTTAAGGTTTTTCTGGCTGGCCAAATAATCAATAAGACAGGTTAGCAGGAGAAAATAATACCAAGTTTAATAACATGTATACATGGGAGAAAGCAGGGACACTGTGTTTCTCAACACAATAGCAGAAATTCTCGTCTTAAATATCATTTTTAGCCAATGACAAAGGAGGATTTTGGGGGTGGGGGGAGTCAGTTACAGGAGATTACCACTAAAGCACAGTAAACAAGAGTAAGGTTTATTATACAGCCCAAGGCCTCACCTTCCACATTGATAAGTCACTAGAAATGAGCTCATCCCCCTCTCTTCTCCAAACAGAGAGGGAGATACCTTTACAAATGGAGATTTTCCTTATAAATGTAAATGATTGTCTGGCAACTCTTTGCAGGGTCATCCAGAGAATATGGCCAGAGAGACAGAACTTCTGATAAGAGGGGCTTGTTGGTGCCTTTCCTATTGTAACATTTACCCTATGTTATCTTTACAGCCATCATGATAGATCTGTTCCAGAAAGGAGCCACCATGTCAAATTTTTTAGGCAGTTAGTGGGGGAGGTCAAATGTCCCTAGAGAAAACAACCAAGGTAAAGAGATAAATTTCAGGGTGGCCAAATCTTGATCTCCCACAGTCCCGCCTTTGAAACTAAAAGTTTCACAGTCTTTTTGAAACTTAAAGAAGTTTCATAGTCCAGAAGCTGAGTTGGTAGATTGTTTTATCTCACTGAACCCATTTCTTAGTCCTGATAATAGATCAGTTCAATTAAGTTCATTTTGGAAGGTGGTGATGCAGGTGAACTCTCGGGTTACGCCTATATTGTGGAAGCAAGCAATCAAGTATTTAATAGAAGCATTTCTATGTAAACAAAAGAAAAACAAGGTTAATGGTTGGAGCAAGTTGTAAAGCAGTTTCTGCGTTAGAGGACAGCCAGTTAAGGTTTTAGATGTCAGTGTCAAAGCATCTTTTGTAGTTTAAATGTCTCTGATAGTGTTGTCAGGTCATCTCTTAAGTTTATATCAAGTCTATCAGCTTTAGTATGTAAGGCTTTAGGAAAAAGGGCAGGTTCAGTTTTCAGTGATTTCAAATGAAAATGATGGAAAAAATCAAAAACGTTAGCTTGGATATCTGTAGCCAGATGTTTTAGGAGACTAGAAGAAATCAGGATCCAGTCTAGTCAACAGATATAAAACAAAAACCTCAAAAGACAACAAAACTAGGATCTAATATCCGCAAACTTATACTGAAATAGTTTTTACTGAAATATAATTTTTTTCTCTAAAATCACCCTCATTTTTATTAAGATAGCCAAATTAAAACTTACTAGTTTCTAAAATAAGTCTATTTCCAATAGAGTTGGCCCAATTATTTACATAAGTACAGCAAGAATAGCAATTGATCACATAGGCTGTTTTAAATCTGCTTTGCTGGTGAAGGAAGTAAAAATTATATTAAAAAGTTACTACCTTAGAGACGGGCACCTCCACACCCTAAGGATTCCTGGTATAAGGGGGAACGTTTATCGATCCTGACTGACTCTATTCATGGAAGACTTGCCCTAAACCGTTCGGGGAAAAATTGAGAACAAGAGAGTGCTCCAGAGGGATAAGTTTGGGAGGGTCGGGGTGGAGGGGGTCCAGATGGGGACGCGTGTGTGTAACCTGATAATCGCTTCGCGCCATAGCAATTCACGCCATAATATGTAACTGTTTAAATGTTTTAAATTAGCCAATCATGTAAGACTGCGCCAACCTTTTCCCGCTTTGTGCTCCCAAACCCTATATAAGAATTTGCCCTGTAAGGTCCGGGGTCGACTCCTCTGTCTCCTGCGAGAGATACTTGTCGACCCGGAGCTCCGCTTAATAAACCTCTTGCGTTTGCATCAAGCTCAGTCTTCTGTGTCTGTGGGTCCACGCCTTCCCGAGACTGGAGTTGGGATTTCCTTTTTTGGGATCCTACACTATCAAGGATATTATCAGATGGTTTCTTTTTCCCCGTTCCTGCTCATCTCAATAATCCCAGCCAGGATCTGTGTCGGGCACTGCTGTGCCCCCTTCAGGATATTGATGTCAATCCCTAATGTGGAGCTCATCAGTGAACTCTCAAGCCCCAGCCCAAATGCATCCTTTCTCATCTGTAGCACAGCATCGAGTCAGGACAATATGTATATCCTTCCAGGTTAACTCAAACGTCATGGCGAGCTGCTGAAAGCCATCAATGAACTTAGAGAGATTTTCAGAATATCGTCTTGAAACTTTATTTGAGCCATGTCTGAGATAGAGAAAGCGACATGGACTCGAATGGTGCCCATTTCTCCATTACCTACTTCCCGAAGTGGGAACTGACCAGAATTATAGGATGCCCCACTGTGGGTGTGTCCTGCTGGACTTAAGGGGTCTTGTTGTTTTGAGCCCTCAGAGTAAGAAGGAGGGGTGGATATTCTTTCTGTGTTGGGAGCGGCCTCTGGGGTTGTAGGCGGAGGCCTTGGAATCAGTCTGACCAGGTAGTCGTTGTCTAAGATGTCTGCAGTCTTCTCGGTCTTTTGCGGAGTAACCAAACACGTTCGACAAACAGCCTGAAGGTCAGGGTCTTGGCTTAAAGCCATAAATGTCTGGACATATGGAATCTCAGACCATTTCCCCGAACGTCAGCAAAAGAAGTCCAGATGAAAAACGGTGTTAGAATTTAGAGTGGCCTCCAATTCAGGCCACTTTTCATTGTCCTTTAAGACATATTAGGGCCAGGTGGTGTGGGAATAAAAGATTAGCCTCTTTTTCTTTAGGTCTTGAAGCCCAAATTTGGCCCAGTTGTCTAAGAGACAACCTAAAGGGTAGTCCTTGGGTATAGAGGTAGAGGCTCCAATGTCCTACAGAAACAGAAAAGAAACAAGACAAAAAGAGGCATATTACCAAAAAATCCCCCAGAACCTATGGACACCATCCTGCCACAAGGTTATATAGGGTTCCTTTAGCAAGTGGCAATGGGGCATCCCCGGGGTTTGTCCCCCAGTAAATCTTCCCTATTATGCCTGGCACATGGGTGCCCTGTGTCTGGCCTCAAGATTGAGAAATATAGAGGTCAGAGTAGAAACTCAGAAAGCTCAGAGGGATGTTTTGCCTGTCCTTTATAACCATCTCCCTATAAGGCATTTCCCAAGCTCTTGGAAGCTTGGTCCTTTTCCCTGAGCCAGATTCCCATTGTGGCAATTGTCTCGCGGCCCAGGGGAAGGTCATAGGCAGGAGGGAGGGATCCAACTCCGAGTTCTGAAAGCAAAACCTGTCACGGGAGTCTTAAGAATGGTGGCCACCCTAACGGCTTTTAAGTGGTTGACCCGTGCTCATTAATTCATTGAGAATATGGACAGTTTTGTTTTTTTTTTTCCCAGGCAAAGAGCAGAGAATAGTAAGCAAGAGGAAAAAGGCACACTTACCTAAGCAGTTGACTGAGTTGTTCCCCGTATGGACCCCTGGGACCTCTGAGTCATGAGTCAAAAAAGAATTTTCGGATGTGAGCCACTCATTTATTTATTCGTGCACCTTTATTTTGTGTTCAGCATGGGACAGGACCCATGGGCAGTAAAGAGCTACAGTGCAAGTGTGTGTGCGGGGCCATATAGCTATTTTACTACTTTAAAGAAATGTGAAAGGAAAAAGTATTAGGTGATCTGGTTAGTCTCAAAGGTGCAGATGAATGAGATGTGTCCTTGCATTCCAAGCTACGGTATGCCTCAGGGAACACTTAGGCAGGAGATGAAAGTCATTGATCACCTCCCAAGGTAAATTCCTTCACTCCTAGCCAGAGGCAACTGAGTAAGTAGAGGCATGGAGTCTCATGGAAATTGTAAAACAAGTCATAAACAAGGATTTGACTACATCAATAGCATAGGTAACATTTTACTTTCTTCAAGACAGTTAACACAAAGTTATTTCAGCCAGCGTGTTATAATCTATTTATAATCAACTAGATTTGAGTGATTAAAAATTGCTAAGCCAGAAGTGATGCTGTATTTGTCAAAATTTGCATTGAAATTTCAGATTCATACAAAAAAATGACAGTACATGATCATTGTCAAAAACATGACCTTGTTTAAGGGATAATGCCAGCACCCTAACAGTAGGCAGAAATGGAGAATATCTATTTATTTTTCTTTTCCTTTAAGACAGGCACTTGTGATATGCCTTATTATACTGCCAAACCATTTCTTATTCTAAACTGTTAAATAACAGCTGACCAAGCTGAGAATACATTTTATGTAAAGAAATGTGGTGTAATAAATATTTGTTCTTTGTCCCTCATTCCTGGCACAGAGGAATCTTAGAATTTCCTGAGTGTCAGTAATGTCTTTTGTCAATCCTAATGAGTCCCTTTTCACCACACTTGAGTTTACACTGATAAACTGACTAAGCCCGGGGCCCCTAGATTGCCTCAGGAGGGGGCTAGACACCAGAAAGACCAAGTGATTAAACGTTGGAACTTTTGGCCCCACCAGTAACCTTCAGGAAGGGGACAGAGGAGCTGGAGATTGAGCTTTATAAAAGCTCTTGAACAATGAGACTTGGAAAGCTTCTGAGTTGGTAAGCACATCTAAGTGCTGAGAGGGTGGTGCAGCTGAGAAGGCAAGGAAGATATATCACCCCCAAACTCATACCTTGCCTTATGCATCTCTTCCATTTGGCTGTTCCTGGTTGTATCCTTTATAACAAACCAGTGAGTGTAAGGAAACTTTCTTGAGTTCTGTGACCTGTTTGAGCAGATTACCAAACCTGAAGAGAGAATTGTGAGAATCCTTGATTTCCATGTGTGACTCTGCCTGCAACATTCTTCCCCTGGAAATCCTCTTGGCTCACTCCCTAGTTTCCTTTGAGTCTTTACTGACATCTCACCATCACAAAGAGGTGATCAACCCTGAATCTTGTAATCTTTTCCTCACACCCTGCCTGCTCCTACTTTTTCGTTTGGAACATATCACCATGGCATGTATCACTGTGTACCATCTGAGGTAATGTCATGACCTGTACCTTTTTTGTTTATTATCTCTCTCTCTCCTGCTGCAATAAAAGTGCCTTCAGGGCAGTCATCTATTTTGTTCCCCAGGTATGCTGAGTGCCTGGAAGAGCACCTGGCACCCAGTAGCAGTTGATATTTGTGGGTGTAGTTGTTGCTATTGGCTGTTGTATGGGAAATGGACTGCAGAGGGCCAGAAGGAGATGAGGGGAACCCTTTAAGAGGTCATTACCATAGTGTAAGCAAGAGGTTGTGTCAGACAGATGCTGGATGCAGGGGAAATGGATAACTCCTAGAGCTACTTCGAGGAAACAAAACAGGATTTGGTGATAGGTCAATAGAGAAGGTGAGGGAGTTGGAGAGGTCAAGTGTGACTTCACGATTCCTGAATTGCATAACTAGATATTTGGCAGGGACCAGGGAGAAGAAGTAGGTTTAAGGAAGAGGAGGAAGAAAGGGTATTCCTGGAGGGGAACATGGATGGGCAAAGATGGGGTCGGGTCATGCCTGTTTAGGGGATAGTGAAAAGTTGAGACCCTGCTGAGAAGGAGAAAGTAAGAAGGAAAGACTTAGTTGGGGGCACCTAGCCAACCACAAATATAAAAATTAGAGTTTTGGACCCAATCTACCTATTCCATGCTTTCATGCTGCATTCCTGGCCATTGGCAGGGCTGCTGTGAAGGTGTGTCATGAAACCTCAACACAAACATGGCCCATCTTCCTGCAGTATCACTCTAAATAACTGGCTATATTATGAGCAGAAAGCAAAATTCATATGATTTTAAAATGTGTTGACTCACTATCTCTAAAACAACCTCACTGCCCAGCCCCTGTGCATTTCATATTCCACCAAGAGCATCCATACAGTGCTTCAGTGAGTTTCTTCCTCCAGAGCATAAATGGATTTTTAAAAATTATTTTATTGAGGTCATATTGGCTTATAACATTGTGTAATTTCAGGTGTACATCACTATATGTCAGTTTCTGTATAGACATTGTGTTCACCATCAATAGTCTAGTTTATATCCATCACATACATATGTGCCCCTTTACCCCTCTTGCCCTCCCTCTACCCTCCTTTTCTTCTGGTAACCACTAATCTCTTCTCCTTGTCTATGTGTTTGTTTGTTTATCTTCCACATATCAGTGAAATCATATGGTATTTTTGGTATTTGTCTTTCTTCATCTACTTAACTCGCTGAGCATAATACCCTCAAGGACCATCCCTGTTATCGCAAATGGCATGATTTTGTCTTGTTTTTATGGCTGAGTAGTATTCCATTGTGTGTGTGTGTGTGTGTGTGTGTATTTTGTGTGTGTATGTATACCACATCTTCTTTATCCAGTCATCCATTGATGAGCGCTTGGGTTGTTTCCACATCTTGGCTATTGTGAATAATGCTGTGATGAACAAAGGGATGTATAAATCTCTTTGAATTGTTGATCTCATGTTCTTTGGATAAATACCCAGTAGTGAGATAGCTGGATCATGTGGTATTTCTATTGTTAATTTTTTGAGAAATTTCCATACCGTTTTCCATAGTGGCTGCACCAGTTTCCATTCCTACCAGCGGTGTATAAAGTTTTCTTTGTCTACACAGCCTCTCCAACACTTATTATTCCTTGTCTTGTTAATTATACCATGAATGGATTTTTAAAGACTCATTTTTGCCAGTAGTTTTTTTTGAAGACAAATACACATTCAGAAAAATGAACAAATCGTAAGTACAAAGTTTAATGAATTCTCTAAAACTAAACACACACATATTCAACACCCAGATCAATAAATAGAACATGACTAGTCCAAAGAAGTCCCTTCATATTCCTCTCCAGTCATTATCTGCCCCTAACGGTAACTATCATCCTGAAACATAACATTATAGACTAGTTTGCCTCTTGTGTCTGGCTTCTTTCATTCAGTACCTTTTGTGAGATTCATCCGTGTTTCTGCATATGCATACATTTCAAATTAAGAACTTTCAAAGATGTTTCTCTCTTGAGAGAGTGAACACAACTGAGTCCTTAGAAATCTTCCCACAAATTCTCTTTCCTTTGACCCGTAACATACCTTTGAGAAAACTTTAAGAAGCCTTGATTTGGGCAATAGAGGGTCAGTGGAGACATCTGAGTGGAGAAGGAGACAAATCAGTGTCAAAAGCAAATAATATAGTAAGCATTGTGTTGAGTGCTATAAGAATTTTTTAAAAGTGTAGGACATCAGTACAGAGGATATGAATACGAGATAAGACTGATTTGGGAAAATGTGGCCAATTTATAAAAGTATTATGAATGCTAGGAAAAAAAAGAAAATAGCTCACATGTGAGGGAGAGAAGGGCCTCATGCCAGATAGGGAGTGCTTGCTCCTGCCAGTGTGGGAACATCATCAACATCAGAAGGAATGGGAGGGAAGAAGGGGCGTCAGAGGTTAGCTGAGAATTTGAGAATTTCAGAATCAAAAGTCTAGAAAGGATTATTAACTTGCTGAATGTCAGACACCAGAGAAGTCATCATTAGAATTCAGATCTAGTCTTCTTGGTTCATTCCACTAATGTGTAGCTCCCCTCACTTTACAGAAAACCTAGTATTGCCACCAATAGAGCTGAATAATGTTATTTTTGAAAGGCATTATCAATGCAGTTTTATTATGTGGAATGGGACAAAAGATGTGAGCAGGTATGACATTATAATTCATGTCCTGTTTCTTCTGTTTATCTTTGCTAAGTTTTATGTATCTTTGGAAGTAGCCTTGAATTATTATTGGAGCAAAATAGAGAGAAAAATAATAAAATATAAAATGAGAAATAGATGATATGATCTTATTAATTGCTTTCCATATGATCCTTATTTTTGTCCTTTTTTTTCAGAGTAATTAAAAGGTTAGACTTCCATTAGTGGAGGTGGTAGGTTAGCACTGAGATCTAAACAGTCACATCACCCACACCAGGAATGGCCTGGTGCCATCTGCCGTCTGGGACGCTTTTTAAACATCAAAGGCTGTGCTCCAGTCTGTATTTACTCCCTTCTGAGGAGAAACTCTGGCAAAGGTTGTGAAGTAAACCCTACAGCATATAAGAAGCTGAAGAGAGGAAATACTTGGTGGCACATTAATCATAGATGTCCGAACTAGAGCAGAGGACAGAGGCTCCTTCAAGGAAAGAAAGAACCTAAATTATCTTGGAGATTGATCCTCCCTCCTCCTTGCTCCCTATACTACCAAGCAGGTGAGAAAGGTCCTGGTGCTGCCACTGGCACTTAACAGGCAAAGGCATCCACTCACTGACCAGTGTGCTTTTTCAAACAAAGCAGGGCAGGGTTACCACACTCTGTTATGGCGATCATACCAGAGCTTCTCCTCGTCCCAAATGAGCCTTATCTTGGAAAGCTACAGAAGAGAAGAGGCATCTCAGATGGACCTGCCAGACAAATTCTCTGCCATCATGTCCTCAAGGGATATAGTTTCCATGCAAGGATGCAGTGAATGCCATTTCCTTCAGATCTGAATAAAGCACCCCATTATGATGACTTGGTAGAATTGGCACAGTAATGAAGCTGACCACAGCTGCCTGGAAAGTCTGAATTTAATCACCAGGATCCCACTCTGATACGGGGGGCCATGACTGCAAGGATAAAAGCTTGGACTTGGAGCATTAGGTCTAAGTTCAAATCCTGGCTCCTCTACCATGTAGCCATAAATGTCTAGGCAAGTATATTATCTCTGAGCCTCACTTTCCTTATCTACAAAATAGAGATAATAAAAATACTTTTACTATAGCATGGTTTTCTATATTAAATGAAATTAATATATAGAAAATGTTTCCAACTATGCCTGGGAGATAGTAAGCTTTTAATAAATTCTAGCCGTTCTTTTTCAAGACCTGAAAAAGCTAATGACCCTCCCTTTCCCCAAAACTCAAGAGTTCTCTAGATTCAGAAGTGTTGTTGGTACGTTTTTGACATATCCTGTCTACCGTGTACCTACTCTCTGTATTGTATGAGCAAAGTAATGATCATCAAAGTTCAAAACAGAAAAATATCGCCCAGATGTATGAAAAGCAAGCTGGTTTACAATCTTGCCAAACAATAGGCCATAATTTAGTATTGGTGGGGTGCAGAAACTTTCCAACAGAGCTAGAGAATATATTTATTGTGGGGAGGAAGTCTTTCCTCAGACTTATTGGCCCCACACTTTTTCAAGGGTTGCCTAAAGGGAATGCAATTCTTTTTTTTTTTTCTGAAAATTTTTATTTTGGTAAAATATATAAACCATACAGGGAATTTTCACCAAAAGCATCTTTGCTGTAGACATATTCCCTGCAGATATGTTTGCCACAGATATCTTTGTCATAAGCATTTTTGCTGCAAACATTTTTGCCTCATAAGTAATTGGTCCTAGGCAATTTTTCCATAAAAGATAAAATTACAAAAAATAAAAGAGGGACATAATGAAACATGTAGTACATATCTGGACTACATTAAATGTTCCATCACATGCTCAGTCCTTATATTTCACCAAATCATCTAAGCCAGATTCTGTGCCAAATACCAAAATTCTGTCCACATGATGTTCTCCACTATCAAATAGTAAAAAAATTTTCACCATTTTCAAGGAACTTATACTCATCAGAAATCACATAACCATTTCTTGTGGGGGAGATAGGAGGAGTTTGATTCTTTTTTGCCTCTAACTTCTAATATTGTGTGATAAATTTGGTAAAGACAGCCTTAGAGAAGAAGCTGTGGTATCCAGCTTAGCTAAAGAATCCATAATTAACGATCTCAAAGACTGTTGTGAATGACTAGGTGCCTGTTTTATATTTGCCATAGCTTGGTCAAGTTTTGGTTTTGATATGTGGGAGGGATGACTGCTCACCAAAGAATTTGCAAACTGATGTTATCATTTTCTCATATAGTATGCAATCTGGCTTTACACTCTTATTTCGCACTGACAGTAAGTTTTATCACTGTATATTCCATCAAGTTGATGGAAATAACTGCTTCTATCAACCAGATAATTTATCTTTTATGGGAAAATTGCCATTCAGACAATTAGTTATGTGACAAAACTGTTTTTGGCAAAAATGATTGCAGCAAAAATGCTTGCAGCAAAGGTGTCTAAGGCAGAGATGCTTGGCAGAAGTACCTAGAACCATACAAAACAAAATTTACTATCTTAACCATTTTTTTTTTTTTGTGAGGAAGATCAGCCCTGTGCTAACATCCATGCTAGTCCCCCTCTTTTTGCTGAGGAAGACGGGCTCTGAGCTAACATCTGTTGCCAATCCTCCTCTTTTTCTTCCCCCAAAGCCCCAGTAGATAGTTGTATGTCATAGTTGCACATCCTTCTAGTTGTTATATGTGGGATGCAGCCTCAGCAGGGCCAGAGAAGTGGTGTGTTGGTGCGTGCCCGGGATCCGAACCCGGGCTGCCAGTAGCAGAGCACGCACCCTTAACTGTTAAGCCATGGGGCCGGCCCTATCTTAACCATTTTTAAGTGTATGGTCCAATAACAGTAAATACATTCATAATGTTGTGCAAGCATCAGCACCACCCATCTCCATAACTCTTTTTATCTTGTAAAAATAAAACTATATCCATTAAACAATAACTCCTCATTCCCTACTCCCTCCAGCCCCTGGCAACCACCATTCTACTTTCTGTCTTTTTGATTTTGAGTACTCTGGTACCGCCTATAAGAGGAATCATGCAGTATTTGTCTTTTTGTGACACAAGACAGACATATAGACCAATATCTTGCCTTATTTTATTTAACATAATGTCCTCAAGTTTCATCCACGTTTAGAAAATTGCAGAATTTCCTTCATTTTTAATGCCAAATAATCTTCCATTGTATGTATATACCACATTTTGCGTATTCATTCAGCCATCAGTGGATACTTTGGTTGCTTCCACATTTTAGCAATTGTGAATAATGCTGCTATGGACATGGGTGTACGAATATCTCCTTGAAAACTTACTTTCAGTATTTCTGGGTATACCCAGTGGAATTGCTAGATCATATGGAAATTTCATTTCTTGTTTTTCACTGTTTTCACAGTGGCTGTATCATTTTACAATTCCAATTTCTCTGTATTGTTGCCAACATTTGTTATTTTCTGTTTTTTTTTTTTAATAGTATGAGGTGGTATCTCATTTTTATGAGTATGAGGTGGTATCTCATTGTAGTTTTGATTTCCATTTTCCAAATGACTAGTGATGTTGAGCATCCTTCATGTGCTTATTGGTTGCTTGTATATCCTCTTTGGGGAGATGTTTATTGAAGTTCTTTGCTTATTTTTTAATTGGATTGCTTGTTTTATGTCGCTGAGTTTTAGGAGTTCTGTATGCATTCTGAATATTAATCCCATATCAGATCTATGATTTGCAAATATTTTCTCGCAGTGTGTGGACTGCCTTTTTACTCTGTTGATAATGTCTTTTGACACATAAATTTTTTAACTTTGATGAAGTCCAATTTGTCTATTTTTTCTTTTGTTTTCTGTGCCTATGGTGTCATACCCAAGAAGTAATTGCCAAATCTATTGTCATGCAGCTTTTACCCTATGTTTTCTTCTGAGAGGTTTATAGTTTTAGGTCTTACATTTAAATCTTTGATCCATTTTGTGTTAATTATTGTACATGGTGTTAGGTAAGCATGTGGATATCCTATTGTCCTTTATCCCGTTGAATGGTCTTGGCATCCTTGTCAAAAATCATTTGACTATATATGTGAGGGTTTATTTCTGGGCTCTCTATTCTGTTCCATTGGTTATAAGTCTGTCTTTATCCAATACCACACTGTTTGGATTACTGTAGCTTTGTCCGGTTTTGTTCTTTTTCACAATTTTTTTTGGCTATTTGGAGTCTCTTGAGATTCTATATGAATTTTAAGATGGGTTTTTCTTTTTTTTTTTTATAATTTTATTTATTTATTTTATTTCCCCCAAAGCCCCAGTAGATAGTTGTATGTCATAGCTGCACATCCTTCTAGTTGCTGTACATGGGACACGGCCGCAGCATGGCCAGAAAAGCAGTGTGTCAGGGTGCGTCAGTGCACGCCTGGGATCGGAATCCCAGCAGCCAGCAGCTGAGCATGTGCACTTAACTGCTAAGCCACAGTGCTGGCCCAAGATGGGTCTTTCTATTGCTGCAAAAAACATCATTGAGATTTTGGTAGGGATTGCATTGAATCTGTAGATCACCTTGGGCTGTATTGACATTTTAACAATATTAAGTTTTCCAATCCATGAATATGCAATGTGTTTCCATTTATTTATGTCTTTTTAAATTTCTTTCAGCAATGTTTTGTGGTTTTCTTGTTGTTGTTGTTGTTGAGGAAGATTTGCCCTGAGCTAACATCTGTTGCCAATCCTCCTCTCTCTCTTTATTATTTTGCTTGAGGAGGGTTAGCCTTGAGCTAACATCCATGCATATTCCTCTATTTTGCATGTGGGATGCTTGCACAGCATGGCTGATGAGTGGAGCAAGTCCACGCCTGGGATCTGAACCCTTGAACCTGGACCACTGAAGTGGATCATGCGAATTTAACTGCTTTGCCGCTGGGCCGGCCCCGCTGTGGTTTTCTTTATACAAGTTGTCATGTCCTTGGTTGAGTTAATTTCTAAGTACTTTGTCCTTTTTGATTCTCTTATAAATGTAATTGTTTGTGTAATTTCCTTTTCAGCTTGTTCATTTTTCACGTATAGAAATGCAAGACATTTTTGTGTGTTGACTTTGTATCCTGCTACTTGGCTGAATTCATTTATTAGTTCTGACAGGTTTTTGGTGAAAGCATTAGGGTTTTCTGCATATAGGAATATATCATCTGATCAAAGAGAATTTTAGTTCTTTCTTTCCAATTAAGATGCCTTTTATTTTATTTTTTTTAATTGAGATATAATTGACATATAACATTATTGAGTTATCTGTTTCAGGTGTACAACATAATCATTTTATATACATATATATTGTAAAATGATCACCACAATAAGTCTAGTTAACATCCATCACTACAGATAGTAATAAGTTTTTTTCTTGTGATGAGAACTTTTAATATCTACGCTCTTAGCAACTTTCAAATATAAATTACAGCATTATTAACTATAGTCATCATGCAGTACATTACATCCCCAGGATTTATTTATTTTATAATCTGTACCTTTTGACCACTTTCACCAATTCGCTCACCTCCCACCTCTTATTTCTGGCAACCAATCTGCTCTCTACATACGTGAAGTGTTTTTTTTTTGGATTCTACATATAAGAAAGATCATACAGTATTTGTCTCTCTCTGACTTATTTTACATAACATAATGTCCTCAAAGTCCATCCATGTTGACACAAATGTCAGGATTTCTTTTTATTTTATGGCTGAATAATATTATATTGCATATATATTTACATTTCTTTATCCATTCATCCATCAATGAACGCTAGGTTGTTTCTGTGTCTTGGCTATTGTAAATAATGCTGCAATGAACATAGGTGTCCAGATATCTTTTCAAGTTAGTATTTTCATTTTGAGGAACCTCCATACTGTTTTCCATTGTAGCTGCACCAATTTACATTCCCACCAATGGTGCTCAAGTGTTTCCTTTTCTCCACATCCTCACCAACACTGATCTCTTGTCTTTTTGATGATAGCCATTCTAACATGTATGAGGTGATATCTCACTGAGTTTTTGATTTGCGTTTCCCTGATGATTAGTGATGTTGAAGATCTTTTCATGTGCCTGTTGGCCATTTGTATGTCTTCTTTGGAAAAAATGTCTTATTTATATCCTCCATCCATTTTTTATTCAAATTATTGATTTTTTTTTTTGTTATTGGGTTGTATAAGTTCTTTATATATTTTGAATATTAACCCCTCATATGATATATGCTTTGCAAATATTTTCTTCCATTCCATAGATTGACTTTTCATTTTGTTGATGGTTTTCTTTGTGTTGCATAAGCTTTTTAGTTTGAAGCAGTCTCACTTGTTTATTTTTGCTTTTGTTGCCTTTAGTTTTGTGTCAAATCCATAAAATCTTCACCCAGACTGATGTCAAGGAGCATACTGCCTATGTTTTCTTCTAGGAGTTTTATGGTTTCAGGTGTTAAATTCAAATCTTTAATCCTTTTTGAGTTTATTTTTGTCTAGGGTGTACAATAGTGATCTAGTTTCATTCTTTTGCATTTAGCTGTCCAGTTTTCCCAAAACCATTTATTTAGGAGACTTTCCTTTTCCCATTTTGTGTTCTTGGCTCCTTTGTTATAAATTAATTGACTATATCTGTGTGGGTTTATTTCTGGGCTCTAGTCTGTGCCATTGATCTATATACTTTTATATCTTACTCTTGCCTAATTGCTCTGGTTAGAACTTCCAGTACTATGTTGAACTGAAGTAGTGATGGGGACTTTTTGCCTTGTTTTTGGTCTTAAAGAAAAGCTTTCAGTCTTTCACCATTGAGTATAATGTTTGCTATGGTTTTTCATATATGGCCTATACTATGTGAGGCAGTTTTCTTCCATTCATAGTCTTTTGAGTGTTTTTATCATGAAACAGTGTTGACTTTTGTCAAACTTTTTCTGCCTCTCTTGAGATGATCATGGGATTTTTGTCTTTCATTCTGTTAATGTGGTGTATTATGTTGATCAGTTGTTGAACCATCTTTGCCATCCAGGAATAAATCCCTCTTGATCAGTCTATATAGTCCTTTTAATGTCATGCTGAAATTTGTTTGTTAGTATTTTGTTGAGGATGTTTACAGCAATGTTCATAAAGGATATTGGTCTATAATTTTCTTTTCTGATAGTGTCTTTGTCTTTGGTATCAGGGTAATTGTGTCCTCATAGAATGAGTTAAGAAGTGTTCCACTCTCTTTAGTATTTTGGAAAAGTTTAAGAAGGATTGGTGTTAGTTCTTCTTTAAATGTTTGGTAGAATTCACCAGTGAAGACATTAGGTCTTGGACTTTTCTTTGTCAGGATATTTTTGATTGCTGGGTTCAATCTCCTTATTTGCTATAACGCTATTCACGTCTTGTATTTCTTCATGAGTTAATCTTGGTAGGTTTTATGTTTCTAGGAATCTGTCCATTTCCTGTAAGTTGTTGGTGTACAAACTGTTCATAGTATTCTCTTTTAATCATTTTTATTTCTATAGAATCAGTAGTCATATCATCTCTTTCATTTCTGATTTTAGAAATTTGAATCTTCTTTGTTCTTAGTCCATCTAGCTAAAGGTTTATAAACTTTTGTTCCTTTTGAAGAGCAAACTTCGGTTTTATTGATTTTCTCTTATTTTTCTAGTCTCTTGCATTATCTCTAATCTTTATTATTTCCTTCATTGTGCTACCTTTGGGTTTAGTTTATTCTTTTCCAAATTTCTTAATTTGTAAAGTTATTTCATATCTTTCTTGTTTTTTAATGTACAAATTTATAGCTATAAATTTGCCCTTAGCAATGCTTTCACTGTGTCCAATAGATTTTGGTACGTTCTGTGTTCATTTTCATTGATCTCTTAAGATTAATAAGATCTTAAGATCTCTTAAGAAAGATAGATCTTTCACTGATCTCTTATTTTTTAATTTCTCTTATGATTTCTTCTTTATCTATTGGTCATTTAAAAGTATATTGTTTAATTTCCACAATCTTGTAAATCTTCCAGTTTTCTCTCTGTTACTAATTCTAACTTCTTGTGATTGGACAAGATACCCTGTGTGATATCTATCTTTTAATATCTATTCAGACTTAATTTGAGGCCTAATATATGGTCTGTCCTGGAAAATGTTGCTTGTACACTTGAGAAGAATGTGTATGCGGAGGGTTCTGTATGGTCACATACTACATAGCAACACTTTGGTCAACGACGAATCTCATTTACAACAAGGGAACCCTAAGATTAGTACCATATAGCCTAGGTATGTAGTAGGCTATACCATCTAGATTTGTGTCAGTATACAAAGATGAAATCACCTAACAGTACGTCTCAGAATGTATCCTGATTGTTAAATGATGCATGGCTGGATATCAGTTAGATCTTGTTGGTTTATTGTGTTATGTCCTCTGTTTCCTTTCTTATCTTCTGTCTGGTTGTTCTGTCCAGTATTGTGAGTAGGTTATTGACGTATCCAGCTATTACTGTAGAGTTGTCTATTTCTCTCTTCCATTCTAGCACTTTTTGCTTTATATATTCTGATGACTTTTCATTAGGTGTGTAATATTTATAGTTGTTATAGCTTCTTGCTATATTATAATGAAATTTTTATTAATATGTAATGTCTTTTGTCTCTTTTAATCTTTTTTGAAACAAGGCTATTTTGTCTAATATTAGAATAACCACCTCTGCTCTCTTTTGGTTACTAGTTGCATGGAATGTCTTTTTCTGTCCGTTCACTTTCAATCATTTTGTGTTTTTGGATGTAAAGTAGATCTCTTATGGAAAGCATATTAGTTGGATCATGTCTTTTTAAAATCCACTCTGCCAATCTCTGTCTTTTGATTGGAGAATTAAATCTTTACATTTAAAGTAACTACTGATAAGGAGGGACTTATTTCTGTCATTTTGCTATTTGTTTCCTTCTTTTTTTTTTTTTGAGGAAGATCAGCCCTTAGCTATCATCTAATGCCAGTCTTCCTCTCTTTTCTGAGGAATATTGGCCCTGAGCTAACATCCATGTCCATCCTCCTCTACTTTATATGGGATGCCGCCATAGCACGGCTTGACAAGCAGTGTGTCACTGTGCACCTGGGATCTGAACTGGTGAACCCCAGGCCACCGGAGCAGAGCACGTACACTTAACTGCTTGCGCCACCGGGCCAGCCCCACTATTTGTTTCCTTTTTGCCTCATAGTTTTTTGTCCGTCATTTCCTTCATTACTTTTTTTTGTTAATTAGTTGATATTTTGGAGTGAAATATTTATATTCCTTTTTTTTCATTTTATATATATTATATAGTTGTTTTCTTTGTGGTTACCATGAAGGTTACATTTAAGAACTTAAAATTTTAATATTCTAATTTTCTTTCTGTTCCTAATAATGCCATTGTCCTATCTTCAAGTTCACTAATTCTTTCTTCTGCCTGCTCGAATTTGCCTTTGAATCCTTTTAGTGAATTTTTCCCCTACAGCTGAAGTGACTACCAGAGGATTTAAAGACTGTGTGCCTTTTTTCTCCACTTCATTTTTATGTTTTCCTTGAAACTTTTCCTGTGGGTGAATCTTATCAGACTATTTACCTCCCAGATAATTGTGTCTCTTATGAAAGTTCAGAAATAAATATGGATTCATAGACACAAATAGTTGGTCTTAAAGACCCCTTGAAACTTGAATGAAGATTAATGTTAAATCTGGTTGTTACAAATAGTCAAACACAAAGTTTATCAATCCAGCACGTTTATCAAATTGTTTTGAATAGTAATAATTTTTGGTTATTAATAACAAAGTGTCATGAATAAGCCTCCTTAAAATTAATTTTAGTGCTTTGTGCAGAATCATCAGCTCTAACTTAAAAGGTGAAAAGAGAATGTAGGAAGTGACATTGATTTTCAACAATCTTTGCTATTTCCATAATCTTACCAGGTACATAAAAACAAAAACAAGATAATAACAAAAAAAGCAAGAAGAAGAATATAAGTTTGATATTTATTTAAGTAAAACTCTTTGGGTTATAAATTAAATACAAACAAATATGATGGGATGTTTTATAGATTCTAAGAGCAAAAATATAGTTAGGCATCAAGAAATTGAGAGGCTAACATTATTTCCCTCTTTTCTTTTTCTTGTTCTGATTTTTCTCTTTACTTCTCTCTGTGTTCTCTCTACAGCTATTTATCTCTGTTTTTATCCTCCCAAGATAGAATATGGTCACTTTACAACTCCTAAGTTTACAAAAGCGACAGGATAAGATGTTAAACTGCGACTTCTCTGTAGGTCTGTTTTGTTCCAAGGTCCAATGCTGAGAACAAGAATGGTTTCCATTTACCTGCACATTTAAATGGGAGAAACTAATCCTTCACTGCAGATATGCTAAGACGATAAACCCCTTTTGCTAACATGAGCCATCACCTACTTCCAGGCTTTTATGATTCATCAGGAGAAAGATTTCACTGGGAGAGAGGATTCAATGGTAGAAAGAAGAGATGGAAGGATGAGAACTTCTGAGAGAGGTCAACCACCATAGGAGAGAGGAAAGACTGTACAAATCCCTTTCAGAGAGTTTGGTATGTCTTCTAGAAGTCAATCAAGATGAAAACTGGTATGTAACTCACCCCTGAAAAGTCTAAATTAAGATACTGCAGGGTCGGCCCCATGGCTTTGTGGTTAAGTGCGTGTGCTCCGCTACTGGCGGCCCAAGTTTGGATCCCGGGCGCGCAGCAACACACCGCTTCTCCGGCCATGCTGAGGCCGCGTCCCACATACAGCAACTAGAAGGATGTGCAGCTGTGACATACAACTATCTACTGGGGCTTTGGGGCAAAAAAAGGAGGAGGCTTGGCAATAGATGTTAGCTCAGAGCCGGTCTTCCTCAGCAAAAAGAGGAGGATTAGCACGGATGTTAGCTAAGGGCTGATCTCCGTCACAAAAAAAAAAAAAAAAGATACTGTAGCTAGAGGGATCATATTTAAGAATAAGGGGAAAAAAGCCAGATTGGGATCAGTTTATATTTTTAAAATGTGATCAGTTTAGGATGCATGTATTTCTCCAGCCTGACGTGCCCTGATAGAAAAAGATAGATAATGAGGGATATGATGTGTTTCATACTAAAAAAGACTGTCATGAAGGGTAAGATATACCCTTATATATAATTCCAGTTATTGTATTTTTTAGCTCCAGAATTTCTTTTTGTTTCTTTTTAGATTTTTCTCTTTATTGATTTTTCCTTTTGTTCCTACATCATTTTCTTGATGTTCTCTACATTTCCGTTAGTTCTTTGAACATCTTTAAGATAGTTGTTTTAGAGTCTTTGTCTATTATATCTGCCATCAGATCTTTTTCAAGGGCAATTTCAGTTGATTTATTTTTTTCCCTTGACTGAACCATACTTTCCTCTTTCTTTTTATGCCTTGTGATTCCTTTTAGTGGAAAACTAGTCATTTGAATCTAGTAATATGGAAACTCTAGAAATCCGATTCTCCTCTTCTCCAGGTTTGCTGTATTTTGTTATTGTTTTGTTTTTTAATTTTTTGTAATATGTCTCTGTGACAACGATCAGGCTGTGGTGTAAACTTCAGGTCGTCTCTGAGTCTTTCTCTGGGCATGTGCAGTCACTTGCTAATTTTCCCCTTACATGCAGTTGTTTTTTAATGTTGTAGTCTTTGAAGTCTGTCTCTCAAAAGTGGAAAAACATAAAAATGAAGGGGAGAAAAAAGGCACACAGTCTTTAAATCCTCTGGTAGTCACTTCAGCTGTAAGGGAAGGAAGCGGATTGCAACAATGGGAGTAGGGGCAGCAACAATGGCTGCCAGCTTCTTTGTCTCTCCATGATGAGAAGCAGCAATCAGCAGCCAGAGTACAGATATCTGATTTGGAGACAGAATCCTTTTTGCCCATCTTGGCTCTTGCAAGCTGTATGCAAGCTGCTCTGGCAACATGGGCACAGCTGCCTGCTACTGGGGTGGAGGCTGGGTAGTTGCTTCTTTTCTAAGAGCTAACATTGACCAAAATTAACTGCAATCTACCACATAAGTCTTCCCCTGGAATTTGCAAGTCTCAAGAGACTTCAGAGTTCTAAAACAGTTATACAGATTCTGCCAGTGCTATAGTTTTCTAGGTTGGGAGACAGATTCCTGGTGCTTTCTATTCTGCCATCTTCCTGGAATCCTCTGGGGAAGGCAACTCTTTATTTAGATGACAAATTCCATAAATTCTATGTCCTATGGTGAACAGACCTGATCCCAGAAAGAAACAAACTCCTTTTGTGATATTTACTACTGTTAGCAATTTGTCACGATGATCTAGAAGGACACAGTTAAAGTTATGTAGCATCTGATCCCAGAAAGAGTTTAAAGTTTGGGGAAACACTGTATGTGCATGGGAGCAAAAAATATATACTGGAAAGATCCTAGGTTTAGAATCACCCAGAATCCCTGCTACAGTGGCTATCTATATGCTTTGGGTAACTGTAGGAGCTCAGTTTTTCCATTATGAAATGTGAATATTAATACCCATCCAATAGGGTTATTTTGAGGATTAAGTGATATATCTTAAAATATAGCTAATAAAATGACTTCTAACAGTGAAGGCCCTCAAGAAGCAATTACTCATAATTAAGAAGAATTTGTTTTGCTATCAAATTCATTGTAGAGATACCGTTACTGTAAGTGATCAAATGGCATGAATTAAAAGTACTCTAGTTGCCAAAAGGTGAACTGTGATCAAAACCCACTCTTCTAATTTTTTGAGAGTCACAAAGAAAAACACGGTTTCAGTCTTCTGCCACCAAGTAAGGACCAAATGGTTGGCAACAGGCACTGTATTGTAGCAAGGCTCTGATTTTTGGCTTTGTCTTTCTTTTGTCTGGAGTGTCCCTTTCTCATCTGTTGGGCATGATATTCTGCAATGATAAGCAAGGATATGACTTCCAAAGCATGTTGCCATGAGTGTCCCCTGGCCTTCCCCAGAGGGTAATGGATTCTCTGGCCTCATACTTCACTTTCTACAATTTTTCTTCTTCAATCCTCATCAGAACTACTGAGGTTCTACGTGCAAGCCCAATTTTCCTGTAGCCCATACCAACAACTGACTTGCTTTCTGAAACTCTGTTCTTTCTCTGGCCATGAGTCATCAGCAATAGGTGATATTTAAAGCTGTGGGCTTGTATGAGATGGTGGTAGGGACAAGGGGAGGATTAAAGCCTAAAGCAACTGATAGAGTGTAGAGAAAAGTAAGAAAGAGATTGAGAAAGATTTGGAAACCTAGGGAACCACATCTAAGATGATCCTACTTCCAAATTTTCTATCTAATAAGCCTACTTCTGTCCATTCTTCACAACCACTTTTATTATCCAGGATTATTATTCCAGCTGGTCTCTGCTGCACTTTCCTCCAGTCCATCCTCCATAGGACAACTAGCAAGATCTTTTAAAAACATGTTAGATGTCACTGTCCCACTAGTTCCCACCATCAGGAATAGAACCCAAAAGACTTAGCAAGTTTTACAATTCCTGACACTTTGCTGGTTGCCACTATCTACTTCACTCTCTGAGGGCCAACAACACAGGCTGCTTTTCATCTTTTTAATAGGCTCTGAGAGTTCCTCCCTGGAAGTCATCTCACCAACCAGACAGCATACACTCCTTTATAAGGGCTGTGTATGCTGAAGCCAAGAGAATCAAGTAAATTATGGAGGTAGTGGTCATGTATGTTAAGTGTTTCTGAGAGGCCAAGTGAGGGGAGCACTGACAAATGCCCACCATTTCTGAAAACAAGCAAGTGTACAGTGATCTTGGGCACTTTCTGCAGAACAGGGAGGAAAGATAGAGGAGTGGGTTGAAATTGATGTATTCATACTTCCCTGAAATTCTGTGATCCTTGTGTAACCAAGCAAAGGCTAGTTCTGCTTGCCAAAACCTGATCCCAATCAATTGCAAGATGCGTTGGTGGTCGCAAAAAGGATTTATTTGATTAGCTAGCAAAAACAGAAGATGGTGGACTCATGTCCCAAAGACCATCTTAAGCAAAATCTTGAGGCAGTTATATGGCAAAGAGGGAAGATTAGGGAGAGGGGTGTGGTATTTCTAGCATCCATTCTCCAGACTTCTCCTCTCCTGTTCTGCCTGCAAAGTCCCAAGTTCTTTCTTTCCTTAACAATGGGTTTCAGTCTTGAGTGGCCTCCTCGCCCTTTTGGTTCCTGAAAAATGACTCATTCCACTGTCAGCCAAGCTTCATGTCAGAATTGAGAAGCTGCTGAAATACATTAAAAACATGTCCCTGTGGCCTTTATTCAATAGCCTGTTTACATTGCAGGTTAATGATAAGCGATATGTGATTAGCAGTTACACTTGGCAAAGATATGCTGTGAGATATGTCCATAAATTTCAGAGGAGGTACAAACAGCATGTGTATTAGATTCTCATTTACGAAAATAGAGAAACATGCATTTATGCTTATATATACATTGTTATTCAGGGAAAGCTACAGAGAAAGTGATGAGAAATGGAACCTGTTTCATATTCTTACAGGACCTCCCAGATCTTCTTACTGTGTTCACAATTTCTTGCTTATTCTAATGAGATATTTAAAACACTTTTTATACAAATTGTTTTGCCCTTGTGTTTTTCCCTTAATAGCAGTCCTTGGGATCATTATCAAGGGATCAGTTTAAAGTGAAGATCTTCATTTAATTAAAAAACAGCTAGAGAATATTCCATCAAACCAACGTATCATCAAAGTCATTCAAGTTGGATATTGATGGACATTCAAGTTGTTTCTAATCTTAGGCTATAATAAACAAAGCTGCACTGAAAAACCTTATCTTAGTTTATAAGTATCTTAGAGTATCTTAGAATATCTTAAAAGTATTTGAATACTTAGAATAACTTGAAAGTGTTTGAATTTTAGAGGTACAGAAAGTAAGAAAGTAGTCTATCCTGGGGCAATCAGACAGCAAAGCCCAGGGCAGCTCATTAATGTTCAAGCCCTCCTGGAGCTCCAGTCTCCAAATATGATATAAGAAGAGCCAACATATGAAAAGATGTTCTACATCACTAATCATTAGGGAAATACAAATCAAAACTACAATAGATATTACTTCACATAACATTGGCTACTATTTAAAAAAATAAGAAAATAACAATTGTTGGTGATGATATGTAGATATTGGGATGCTTGTGC